>NC_044308.2:105259780-105561473 GCF_007474595.2 Lynx canadensis | reverse complement strand
CACTATTCCTCTTCCAAGAGAGGAGATGAGTAACTATACAAGTTACTCCTCTGGATTGTGTGACTTAACTCAAAGAGAAGAAAAGAGAAACAAAGACAGAGACAGAGACAAAGAGAGAGATCCAACAAGATCCCTGACAAATTCCAAACAAGGGATTTTACCAGGACAGAAGCAGTCTCAGAAACTGCTAGATTCAACACTGCCAGGGTGGGTTGTCTTAACTTTGCTTCAGTCTTGCATAAACCCAATGGTGAGGCCACACCAAGGTAGTAGTGCCCTGGGCACAAGGGGTAAAGCAATGGCACAATTATGCCAGCGTGGTAAGTCTTAACATGGACTCTGGTGCCTTTGGATAAGGCGTGTGATCATCCCGGGGTCTGTTCACCCTCTCTGGGGATGGGATGAGAAGGGCAGACCTTCCCATCAGCTCTGTCCTCTCCATCTTAGCATTCCTTCCCCTTCTCCAGGGTTCCCTACAGTCTCTCCTTATCCCACAAAACCCTCCCTCCTCACCAAAGGACACCCAGCTTATCCACCAAACAAGAACCTCATCTTTGCTTGACCAAAACCACTGCCCCTGCTCGAAAGAGAAAAGGGCAGGGAGGCATTCTGGTTGTTGTTAGCAGGGGGATATTAGATTTTGCACTGAGGGCCATTTTTATTTGTTCTGCCATGACATAAACCATTATTTCTTGCCAAGAAGAGAACCACACTAGCTTTCCTTTTGGACATGAGAGATTGCTAAGCTACAGACTCATGAATGGAATTCTGCGTTTCTATGGCCTCTTCCTGAGAAACAAGTTCTACTCAGGTGTGCTATGTCATATTTCCCACCCCCAACTCCTCGAGGGTGCCCAAATCAGCCCCAGACAATACCGGTAAGAGCTGTCCTCAGGTTTATCTGCCTTAAAATCTAGAAGTTGAAGAGAAGATTATCTGAGGGTATCTTCTGCCTTCTGCAAGGAAAAGATTGATGGTTCGGAGTTTTGATTATTCGCCACCCACCAAGCAGGCTTTCCAAAAGCTTTATAAGCAAGCAACAGTGGAATGTGGCTGGAAAAGAACAAATTAATCAAGGCTAGCAGGAGCCTGCTTGAGTAATGGATCGACGAGCTTTCCAGAAATACATCAGCCTGGTACCATCAATATAATAGCCAAAAAAAAAAAAAAAAAAAAAAAAAAAAAAAAAAAACTGCAGCACAAATTCTATTTTGTGAGACAAGATGTCTGAGAGCTAACTTCTTTTTTTTTTTTTTTTTTTTTTTTTATCCTTGCTGAATTGACTCATGATTACCAACAGTTTGTATGGCTCCATTTACACATAAATCAATCACACTGGATGCTAGTCATAACTCAGTCTGTGTTCTCAAGCATGCTGAGTGCCTGACACTTTGGTACAAATAAAACAAAACCCTGACATCCACTGCCTTTGCCCTACTCTGAGTGTGGAGACTATCAGGGTATCATTCTTTTGTTTCATGTCTCCCAGAAACAATTCCATATACTTCCTTAAGTCCTAAATGTCACGTTAGGATATTAAATGGAATTTGCTTCTGAAATTTAAATGTCTATTTCTCAACTTTCTGTTAGAATCAAGCTTTTGATGATGGGTAAGATAGCCCCAAGTTGGGTCTGCCGGTCTTCAAAACATATGAGATTTTTCTCTGATACATTAACACCCCAGAGTCAGTAGGGCCTTTACTCACCTCAGAGGGGTATTTTGTCTGTGCACATGAAGACATTAAGAAATATATAGTGAAAGAATCATTTTACAAATATATAGTCTCCCTGTCTGGCATGATACAGACAAGGGGAAATATGGCTTACTTATTTCTGCCCCTTGCAAATCCTTTATTTCCTTTCCTGAAAATACTCAATGGCATACCAGCTATGACCCTGCATCTGGGGGGTGTGTGTGTGTGTATTTCAATTGTGTGTTGATGGTAATAAGTAGCATCCCTAAACCCACTGTACAGGAAGCCAGTCCATAGCTGCTAATATGAGATTACATTCTAATTATGTATTCTATATCCCTTTTCACACCATTATTCCATGTCCAACAGATCGGGGTTTTCCACTGAATACTAATGCTGCCATTCATCAGTTTCCTAGAGCTGTATTTCTGTGTCTCTCTGGACAGAGAGACCAATCAGAGGACAAAATGGGGATCCACATTCTGCTCAATATCACATTAGCATGTCTCTTCCTATTTCACTCACAAAAGTCATTTCTCAGTTGTCCTGCATGAATAGCCCCTTTACCACTTATCAATATGGATGAAGCCCAAACTACCCACTTTATGCAAAATAGTAAAAGTGAATTGTCCTTTCTTTAAAAAAAATAAATAAATAAAAGCAGGCAAGTAGATCACCTCTGCCCTTTTTCTTTGTCAAAGCAGCTGCTTCTGCAGCTTTACTCTCTCTCCTAGAATTGCCAGCCTACCCACATCAGGCCCAAACAGGAAACTCCCCATGGAAACTAGAAACTGAAGTTTAAATGCAAGGGGAATGTCTATCTAGAAAGGCAATGAAACAATAAATGACCCAGGAAAAGAGCATCCCTCTCCCCTTGTTCTCCCTGGAAAAGTGTTGTAGCTCAAGTCCAGTTGATGAACCTGATGCAAAAGCAGCCACCCAAGCTAGCATGGGAGCCAAAAGGAAGAAGGCAAGCACGACTACCTAGATGAACTACCGGAAAGGACGGGTGGCTGAGGCACCATAGGATGTGTTTTTGAGTATTTAAAAAATTACCTATAGTCAGAGGTTTAGCCTCAATTTTTATTTTTTTATTTTGTTTGAAATTTTTTAGTGTTTATTTTTCAGAGAGAGATGGAGACACAGAATTTGAAGCAGGTTCCAGGCTCCAAACTGTTAGCACAGAGCCCGGTGCAGAGCGTGAAATCACGAACCATGAGATCGTGACCTGAGCTGAAGTCAAGACGCTTAACCAACCGAATCACTCAGGCGTCCCTCACCCTCAATTTTCAGATGGAGCTGGATGAGAGGCTACTAGTTACTGGTTTTGCTAGCTGTAATGTAAACAGATCACTAAAGACAGATCTGTGACAGATCAGTAAAGACAATTGGTAAATATTTTATATATTATATATACTGTGAGGGCTGAACTCCGTCCTACTTCTTGCAGTTAGGTACTCAATGAGCACTTGTTTTTGGTTGTTTTTTTTTTTTTTTAACGTTTATTTATTTTTGAGACAGAGAGAGACAGAGCATGAACGGAGGAGGGTCAGAGAGAGGGAGACACAGAATCTGAAACAGGCTCCAGGCTCTGAGCTGTCAGCACGGAGCCCAACGCGGGGCTCGAACTCACGGACCGTGAGATCATGACCTGAGCCGAAGTCGGGCGCTTAACCGACCGAGCCACCCAGGCGCCCCAATGAGCACTTGTTGATATTGATAGCTGACGTTTATTGAGCTCCTACTATATTCCAGATCATCTTCTAAGCACTTTAAATATTATTTCTAGTAATTACCAAACAGCCCCATAAGATAGGTAGGTAGAACCTATTTGTTATGGGTAATTTGGTGTGTTAACTAGCCTAGCCACAGGGCGCCTAGATTAAACACTATTTCTGGGTGGGCCTGTGAGGGATGAGATTAGCATTTGAATTTACTCAGTAAAGTAGATGGCCTTCCGTAATGTGGGTGGGCATCCTCTAATCTGCTGGGGACCAGGAAAGAATACAAGGAGGGCAAGAAGGAATTTACCCTTTTTTTCCTCCCTCACTGATTAAACGGGGACATCTCATCTTCTTCTGCCCTCAGCCTGAGATTCACACCATCAGTATCCCTGGTTCTCAGGCCTCCGTAGTCAGACTGAATTACACCACTGACTCTCCTGGGTCTCCAGCTTGCAGACAGCAAGTTGTAGGGCTTGTCAGCTGCCATGGCCTTGCGGGCCAATTCCTTATAATAAGTCTCCACATACAGAGAGAGATCTGGTAGAATCTGTTTCTCTGGAGAATACACTGCTTTAAAGAAAACTGTGACTCAGAACAATTAAACAACTTGCCCAGAGTTACAGTGCAAGTAAGTGGCAGGGGCAGGATTTGAGCCATTTGGAGTTCTGTGCGACTCTAAAGCTTATCCATATTCTTCCCACGACACCAATCAATATCCACTACAGTAAAGTGTGCTGACTTTACTGAAAGTTCCAGGCTAATAAAAATGAGGAAAGCCAAAAGTTAAAAGGCACGGTAAATGTAAAGGTTTTCTCTTCCAGCCAAATGGAAAGTCAGGCTCAGAATTACCAGCTGTTAAAACACCACTAAGCATCCTTTCCTTAGTTCTGAAGGTCAAAAAAGTCACCGATCCAGAAATTCAAAGTGCAAGTTACTTTATCTCAAGAGTTTAACACAGAAGACAGTAGAATAAGCTTCCCAATGTTTTAAGCCCCAGCTTGGGACTCAGGAGACCTTGCTCTACTCCCAGATCAGTTACGAAGTAACTATGTCCCTAAAGCAAGCTGCTTGACTGCCCCAGCCTCAGTTCTTGTCTGCAAAAGGAAGGGATTTGACTCTACAAGCTTTCTAAGTTCCCAACTTGGTTTAAGGCTAAAATCTCTCAGAACTGATATTAATTCACCTCATGACATCCTGGAGAGGTATGACATATTTTGCAGACAAAAGGGAGAGATTCAGAAAAGTTAGGTACCTTACTCAGCACTTTAGCACAGGGTCAAGGACTAATGGCCCTCTGTTTCATGTATTGTCAGAGCCTCCTCCTTCCCCATCCTGCCTTGGGATACTTCATTGACATTGGCTGAGGGGAGGCAGAAAAGAACCAGAATGCCTCTCTCCACCCTGCTCTAATGCTGACCGCCATCCCTCACTCTCTACTGTCACGAGGTTTCCTGAAGAAGTAGCCATGTCCCTAACTCACCCCGTGCTGGCCACTGTCCCATTGGCATGACGTATATAGGCGGGGGGGGGGGGGGGGGGAGGACTGTGATTTAGTTACCATCCATTTGTGTGGATATGATTAACAGTAGACTCACGCAGTCACCAGGGCCCCAAAAAGGATCTGTTGTTGAGAGGCAGCACTTCCCCTGTGTGTTTACTGACACCTCAACACAACCCCACAGTCTCCTTTTTGGCCACCTGCCTCCCACTCATTCCAGTCACCTGGGCACAAAACCAAGCCATGCTGTTCTTCCGTACAAAGATGTCCTTGAGTGAAAATTCAAAACACAAACTTACCATGTTACACGAAGGCTATTAAACTTTTTGAGCCAGCCTTCTGCTAAATCACTTGGGTTTGGCTGTCTCTCTCTATACATCACACATGCACACCTCCCCGCCCACCTGGAGAAATCTAGTTTTTTCCCCTCGTCCAAATTTTCACCAGTGTGCCTTTTAAGAGCGCTTTACCCCTTGTTTACTTCTTCTTTCACCACCTCAAGGTATTTCATTCCTAAGTGCCTTCTTTTTCCATTCCATATTTTCTCACTCTTGCATGCCACTTACTCCTTCATTCCTTCCTCTGCCTTTATTATTTTCCTTTCCCCTGGCAGAAAACAAACAGACAAAAAAAAAAAAAAATCCTCCTTTGTTAGTACGCTAAAGTGTGCTACATTGCTTTTTCTTTCTCTTTGTCTACCTTACGCGTTACTGACCCTGGAGACAGAGGCCTCCTTCTGCCCTCTCGGGATTTACCAAGAATATTTATTAAGCACCCACTTACACACCTGCATGTATTAGATACTCTGTGCCTGCTTTCTCATTAAATCCTTACAACTACCTTATAAAACAGCTCTTTCCCTAAACCATTACCTCTTAGACTTTAACGTGCACATAAATCCCTCAGTGATCTTAACATACAGATTCTGATTTAGAGATTTTGGATGAGGCCCGAGAATCTGCATTTATTTCAAGCTCCCAGGTGATGCTCAAGATAACGTCTGTGGGCTACATTTGCACGTTTGGCCTGTATGGGAACGGTGGCAGTATTTTTATGTGACTGAGAGGCTGATGTGAAAATTCTGCTTCTTGTAAGCATTTTTGGTGCCCGGTGTCAAGCATTCCACGCTTCCCACCTTCTTCTCCTAAAATGAAAACATTCTTCAGAAGGTCAACAAGTTCATCGTGAACAGTGAACTGGTGACAATTTCAGAATGTGCAACACGAGAGCAATAAGAGCACAGGGAAAGAGAGTGACACCCAAAGGGAAGGGAAACAGGAGGAGCAACAGTTGTTGGAGGTGAAAGGGATCCAGCAAGAGACAATAGGATCAATCTTCAAGAGGGACATCGTCAAAGAAGATGTTTACCCCCGCTTCCCGCAGGGGTGAGAAACAGACATACCACCTCGGAATTCACTGAATCTCCTCTCAAAGAGCCTTTGTACAATGCCTACTGACATGAATGTATGTGCCAGGTACTCCGTCCATCCATCTTCCCGTTAAATGCTCATGACTACTTTTGGAAGTAGCCACCACCCTGTTTTACAGATGAGCAGAACTGAGGCACAGAGAAATGGGCTAACTTTTCCCAGTTTACATAAATTGAATTCGATCCATCACTTCCCCCTGCAAGCTCGGGTCTCTGTTATCACACAAACTATCACAACACTGGAAAAAAATAGAAAAGCCCACTAAAGTGCCAGAGACAGACAGGAGCTTCTGCCTCATCTATGACTCAGAAGAGTATTAATCTATGTATGCTACTCGTGGCTTTGGATGTAAAGACAGAAAAAGAATCTTTCAGGAATATAGGGCAGAAGAGGGTCTGTATAACATGTAGTGAAGCCCTTCTGTGCCTTATTTGGGGCACTTCTAATCCCTCTTACTAGGCTGGAATCCTTGAGAGCAGGGAGACTTTCTTTGAGATCAGCTTGTCTCTGAAGGAGAAACCACATTCAGCCTGTGTTTCATCGCATCCTTTCCCACTTCCTCTCAGCCTCCTGATACCTATGTGCTATAAATTACCTGAAGCGTGATTATATCAGTTTCTTCCCCACTATTGGGTCCAGACTTCTAATAAGCTCTAGTTATTTCATTTAAGAAACTGCATCAAGGGGCAGCTAGTGACTCTCTTGGTTAAGCATCTGACTTTTGCTTTGGGCTCAGGTTATGATCTCATGGTCTGTGACATCAAGCCCCATCTCTGGCTCTGCATTGGCACTATGGAGTCTGATTAGGATTCTCTCTCTGCCTCTCTCCCACTTGCTCACACATGTGTGCTCTCTCTGTCTCTGTCTCTGTCTCTCTCTCAAAGTAAGTAAATAAACTCAAAAAAACTATCAATTCTGTAGTCCTACTACCTTCTCCTTTTCTCTATTTCCCCTTTCCCTCACCACAAGCTCCTTAAGAAAAGTATATCTGCTCTTTGCTTTCACAACTGAAAGACCCACTCATTGTTTTAAGTCTTTGTGATCTGACTTCAGTCCCCACTGCTCTCCTAAAACTGCTTCCCTCCATGGTCACCCACAGCCACTTAACCACCTTTTCTTTCTGACTGTCTTATCTCATGGCCGATCCTTCTTAATTTGGTGGTACTATTTAATACTGTTGCCCACCTGCTTCATCTTGAAAAACTCCCTCTGACTTTCAAAATGCAGCAGTCCCTCATCCTGTTCCAACCTTTATGGTTTACCTCTGATCTCCTCTAAGATTTTTTCTCTTCCTCTCATCCCTAAGTGTGGATGACCCCTGATTTTCATCACTGCTCCACTGGCACTCCCTCCTTTGATGAGTTTCTCCCCTGCAGTGGCTTCCGTTATCATATTGTAGGTAGATAATTTTTTGGCTCTAGACTTACATTTCCATCTGGCAACCAAACATTTCCAACCATCATCTTCTAAGGAGCAATACTAGTTAAACTAACAAAATCTTTGCTCAGATTTTCCAGTTTCTATTAATGGTATCGCTATTTTTCCATTCATCTAGAGTTAACGTGTCATCTCACAATACTTAGCCCTCAAGATCGAAGACAGTGTCAAATCCTATAGATCTTCCCCAACATTTCTCAAATTCTCTCCTCTTCTTTTTATTCTACTACTACCACCACATCTCAAATCCTTGGTGGGCCTTTAATCTGTTTCCTCTTTTCCATTCTCACTGCCATTGCTTTAATAATCTCTCAGTGTCTTCCTTCCTCCATTTCCTCTTTTTTATCAGATAGATCTTCCAAAGACAGAGGTCTGGTCATATCACTCTCCAAAACTTCTAGTTCTCAAATGCCCAAATAGTGGAGTCCAAGCTTCTCATCCTACTGTTTAATACTCACCAAACAATGACCTTAACTTATTTTCTAGGCTTTAGACACCACATTGACTTCATTTATACCCTGCTATGCACCAAACTAGACTGCTCTTTATCCCATGAACATCCACTATACTTTTCCACCTCTGAGTCTCTACTCATGCTTCCTCTGTCTGAAATGTCCTCCCCAACATCAAGCTCAGTTCCCCAATTTTCTGGATTAATCAGGAAGGATCTCTCTTCCCCATGCTTTGAGACTCCAGAAGTTGTACTTCAGTATCTTTAATAGTTTCTTCCTCAAGTTATTTATAATAGCTTGCAAAATAACTCATAATAGAGTGTAGTGCCTACTTTATAATCTAGAAGCAAAGATACACATGTATCCAAATAGCTGTGATCAAAGCAGTCCCATGATGACCAAAGCATCCCAAATTTTTTCTCCATTAGACACCACAGAATTAGAAATCCATAAAAGTATGTATAGAGAGACAGGAGGGAGTCACATGAGTTTTTACTGATAACACCAGTAAAATATTACTTGTGAAGTATTCAAAAATATATAATCTTAGCAGTAATATAGAAGCAGCTCCTAAAACAGTTCCATCAATTTTACCTCCATAAAATCACACATAAAATCTGGTGTTAATTGTTAACGAATTTTAATCAAATTGATGAGAATCCCCTTTAAGAGACTAACTAGAAATTCTCACATCAGACCATTGAACAGAATTCCCTGCAGATTTATACAGTCTTCCACTCTAATTCAGTAACGGGGTAGGGCATAAAAATTTAGTTTTAATCATCATCCTAGGTGTCTGATAAAAACAACAACAAATGTGTGTATACACACACACACACACACACACACACACACACACACATTCCGAAATTTCTCAAACATTAAATGCATTGGAATTATTGGTGATATTATTAAAGTGCAGATCCCGAATCAGTAGGTCTGTGGGAAAGGAGGACAGGCTGAGATTCTACATTTCTAACAAGTTTCTAGGTTATACCTATGATGCTTGGTCCATGGACCACACTTTGAGTAGCAAGGGGTCTTAAACCATGCTTGAAAATCATTCAATATTTTCAGTCTGGGGCCAACTCAACTCCTATGTCGTGTTTCCAGTGCTATTGGTGTAATGCAGATTTAATTTCATTACTTCTAGATGCAAATTAGAAGTAATTTCTAGATTGATGCAAACATTTCCCAGAGTTTGGCTTTATTTATAGGTCATTTGAAATTCACATAATGATCCCCAAAATTCCAGAGATATTTTTCATTTTGGTAGACAGACTTGAAATTTGACTCAAGCATTGCCTTTTTAAATTAAGGTATCCTGAATGGGATGCTTGATAATTGGGATACACTCTGAGGTTTATACTCCAACAGATAGTTGTTGAAATTTAAAGTAGGATTCTAATGGATCAAATTTTGTGGTATCAGTCAGCAAATGGGGCTTTATCTCTATTAAATAGCCATGTCCTTCTTTAAATTTTGTGATTCTGTGGAGTTCAGAGCAATTCAGCAATGAAAAATGAGTATAGTACCTATTCATGGTGCCTGAACACGAATACCTACACTTCTTTAACCATATCAGCAAGACTTGACTTTTTTCCCTCACAGTTTTAAGGTGAATGTATTCAGATTTCTTCTCTCATCAGTAAGAAAGTATAATCTTATGAATCCCTGGGACCCAATAAATTGGGTCTCTCAAAGCCTCTTAATCCCCAAAAGCCCTTGATCTAAGAAAGCCACTCAATAAATCCCATCTTTTCAAAAAGTTTCCATGACCTAGCCATCTGCATGCAGAGAAATAAACTAAGTTTCCATACCCTGCATCAACCAATTTCTTCCCAACCTCTCATAACCTGGCAAGTGTTAAGGGCACAAATGAGAAGAACATTCATAATGCTGATCATTTCCTCAATCACATCACACAAAAAAACCCAATAGAGTTCTCAGTACAGACTTTCCCCAACAAATGATGCAATGGAAAGGCACCCCACCTTCTCATATGATCTAAGCAAAATGTTGATGTCTTCTTTCCCCTCAGATTGCAGGTGCCCCATATGTGACCACTGGACTCAGCTTTTCCATGATAGGACTATGTAAATTTCTTACTGGTGGTAGGTTAGGTTCTTTTGGTTTATGTTGGCTAATTTTATAAGTGCATTTTTACTAAATATTTCCAACACACTGTATCCTGCTGTTAAGAAGACCACGTTTTAGAAGACTCAAATCATGGTTTTTATTATGTCATTATATACACCCTTCTACATCATATGCTGGAAGTTTCTTCCAAGGAAGAAATAGTATTCTCCTCTTGTGGAGCATCTTTTCCTAAAAGTTTTACCATAAATCAAAACCATTATACATCTGAAGGAGCTAGTAGATTCTAACCCAGTTACTCAATCTTTTGACAAAAACAACCATTCCCTCATTCTGGGAACAGCACTGCATTCTGCTTCAGATTACCTGTCTCGAACTCTTAGTTTTTGTGGTCCTGGTGGGCTCATAATATGAGCTAATCCAGGCCAGTGAAAGTAATAACCAACACTGTGGAAAACTAGGAAGGTAGGACTCCCTTCCCACTGGGTTGCTAAGATGGAAGCCATCTTGGCACCCACAGGGAGAGCCCATCTGAGAGTAGAGCTAACACAGAAGAAAGAAGTATCAGATTGAGATACCATCATTATGAGCACCTGTTAAAATGCCAACATACTCTTTTTGTTTAACTTGAACTAGGTTTCTGTTAGTTATAACTACAAGTGCCCTGGCTGATAGAGGACTTAGGAGATGATCATGATAATAATAGCTAACGCTTATACAGTGTGCTAGGCACTTTTCATGTATTAACTCATTTATCTTCACCACAATCCTATGCAGTAGATGTCGTCGTCATCATCATCATCGTCATCACCATCTCCATTTTACAAATAAGAAAATGAATACAAAAACCTTCCTTAAGGCCACCCAGCTAATGAGTGATGGAGTCAGTGTTCACACTTAACAATCTGGCTCCAAGTCAGTCCTGTGAATCAGGGCTGGTCAAAGAGTGGCCTGCAGACTGGTCGCAGTCTATAAGCTCTTAACCATGTGGGAGGAGAAACTGAAAATACGTGTATAGAAACCTTCATAGCAAGTTGACCTTGCTACAACACTTTTTATTTATAGAAGCATTGGTCCATATTGGATTGGACATTTTTTAAGTCTTCTTTTTCACCAGAGTTTGAGGAACATTTTTTAGCTTATGCTTACAGCATAAGCATAGTGATTTAGATATAAATCACAACTTCTCTCCAAATGCTCTTAAGTTTCTATGAATAAGGTTGGTGTCACATTGCAATACCAAAATATATTACTCCTTGACTCAATTCCAATGTTTCAAAATAGAGTTATTTGAGGTATTTTTAGTTCTCATGGCACTGGATTAGAATAGGATCCTGAGGGGCGCCTGGGTGGCGCAGTCGGTTAAGCGTCCGACTTCAGCCAGGTCACGATCTCGCGGTCCGTGAGTTCGAGCCCCGCGTCAGGCTCTGGGCTGATGGCTCGGAGCCTGGAGCCTGTTTCCAATTCTGTGTCTCCCTCTCTCTCTGCCCCTCCCCCGTTCATGCTCTGTCTCTCTCTGTCCCAAAAATAAATAAACGTTGAAAAAAAAAAATTTAAAAAAAAAAAAAGAATAGGATCCTGAGTTCTAAGTGGGCATTTTGAGAGACAAATGTATTATGAGTTAATGCTACATAGCATTAAGGAGCTTGGTAATGGTTTCTTCCCAGTGAAACTTGTACTAAGTAGACAGAGCAAAAGCAAAGGGAATCACAATCCTAGACAAAGTAGAAGTCACAGAAGGCAAGTACTAGGGACTGAGTGCTTCCAGAGAATTGAAAGAGGGATACAAATGGAGGAAAAAATCTATAACAATTCCCAGAAGCAAAGTGTGATCCTACAGAGCTTTCCTATACATCCTACTCGGGGAAATATACTTCTAGCCTAAACCCTGGCACAAAGAAATAGTGCCTAGGACATGAGCTTATTCCAGTAGATCTGAACTAAGGGTTCTGATTGGAACTAAGGTTTAGAAATCTTTGCTGAACAGTCTGACACCTCACAAATGGGCAATAAGCCCATAAAAAAATGCTTGATAGGGGCGCCTGGGTGGCTCAGTCAGTTAAGTGTCTGACTTCGGCTCAGGTCATGATCTCGCTGTCTGTGGGTTCGAGCCCCACGTTGGGCTCTGGGCTGACAGCTCAGAGCCTGGAGCCTGCTTCTGATTCTGTGTCTCCCTCTCTCTCTGCCCCTTCCCTGCTTGCTCTCTGTCTCTCTCTCTCCCTCTCTCTCTGAAATAAATAAACATTAAAAAAAAAAATTTTAATGCTTGATACTGTTTATCATCAGGGAAATTCAAAATAAGACCACAAGATACCACAATACACCCACCACCATGGCCAAAATGAAAAGGACTGACAATAGTAAATGTTGGCAAGGATGTAGAACAACCAGAACCATCATGCAGGACTGGAAAGAATGGAAAAATAATTGGCTGTTTCTTATCAAGTCAAAGTACACCTACTTTTAAAATATACTACCTTTTAAATTCCAATCTGACATATTTACCCAAGAGAATGGAAAACATGTTCACACTAAGATTTATACAAGAATGCTCATAGCTCCAAACGGGAAAGAATCCAAATGTCAGTTAGTAGAAGCATAAATAAATTGTAGTCTATTTCTACAACAGACTATTATTCAGCAACAAAAATGAACAAACTACTGACACACAACCTCAGGGATGAAGCTCACAGACGTACTACTAAGTGAAAGAAACTGCACACAAACAGAATGTCCCACGTGATTTCATTTACATGAAATTCTAAAATAGGCAAAGCAAGTCTAATGTGAAGATCATCAGAATGGTGGTTGCCCAGGGCAGCTGGGTGGCTCAGTCAGTTAAGCAGATGACTTCAGCTCAGGTCATGATTTCATGGCTCTTGAGTTCGAGGCCCACATCAGGTTCTGTGCTGACAGCTCAGAGCCTGGAGCCTGCTCCACATTCTGTCTCCCTGTCTTTCTGCCCCTCCCCCATTCATGATGTGTGTGTTTGTGTGTGTGTGTGTGTCAACAATAAATAAACATTAATTTAAAAAAAGAAGAAGAAGAATGATGGTTCCTCCTTGGGAAAGGGAGGCGGGCAGGAGAATTTCATGGGAAGGGACATGAGGGAATTTTCGGGGGAGATAAAAATGTTCTATATCACTATAGGTATATGAGTAATAGAAGTGTACTAAGTAGGAGGTCTGGGGAGAGCATAAGAGTATACGTGAAGCGGGGCACTTGGGTGGCTCAGTCAGTTAAGCATCTGACTTGATTTCAGCTAGGGTCATGATCTCTCAGTTTGTGACATGGAGCCCAGTCTGGAGTCCCGGGTCGAGCCCTGCATTGGACTCTGCACTGAGCAGGGAGCCCGCTTGAGATTCTATCTGCCTGTCACCCCTCTCTCTTCCCCTCCACTGCTTGCGTACGTGCATGCTCTTTCTCTCAAAAGACATACACATTAAAAAAAAAAAGTATAGGTGAAGCAAGGATGGCACACTACTGATACCTGTTGAAGTTGGATGATGGGTACATGACTATCATTATACTATTGTTCACTTTGTATCTATTTGAAATTTTATATAATACAAAATTAGAAAGTAAATAAAGTCTCTTGCCATTTAGTCAATGTCATCAGCAATTTTTTCGAGGAAAAAGTACGTCTAGGAATCAAAGGCCATTGCAAGAATAAGTACCACCAGCTAGATATCTCCTGAATATGAGGCAGAACATGTCACAATTTGGAATGCAGAGGGTATGCTTTTCTCTTGCCATATACTGTCCACCATCATTGTATCCAATAACCCAAAAAGCCTATACTGTCCACCATCATTGTATCCAATAACCCAAAAAGCCTAGCGCCAGAAAAAAAGTTCTCATTGATTTGCACACAATTGTTGGTTGCTTTATTTAAGACACAGCACAACTCAGCTTCAGTGGTAAGTCCTGGATACAAGGTAAAGGGTTATGAAATTAAAATACTCTTTCTTTTATCTTCACCTTACAGCTTATTATTTTACTGTAAATGCCAATACTGATTTGGAACCAAGCTATTTAAGATTTCAATGGAGTAAATTAAAATTGTTCTCCATATCACTTAAAAAATATTTTAAAAAATTCTAACAAGTCCAACAAGGGAAAGAATGACTACATTGTCATACAGCACATTCTGTAAAAGTATAGTTTATAAAGAATGATTTAAAACATATTTATTCTATCTATGTCAAGTATAAAAGAACACAAATTTATTCATCATGCCAACTCTTTTAAATATATTCACACTTGTGGACCAAAAAAAAAAACTCGAGGAAATAATGACTCCAACTCAAGAGCCGTATATTTACATCACTGGAAAGTGAGATAATGAGTATATTTTTTCTTTATACTTTTCTGAATTCTCCAGTTTTATATAAACTCACTATTAAAGCAAAAGCAAAATTTTACCTATAAGTGGGGTTCACTTCTTGTTAGAAATCATACTCACTCAGCAGCAATAGAAAAACCAAATGTATCCTTTTGTTTTATCTGGGTTTTCTAAGGAAGAACAATCGTGTCTGGTGAATTAGTGCTGTAACAGCTTGCCCACTAAGATTCCTCTTTTCCTAACTGCTTTTAAAATAAGTTCAAAATACCCACTTTGCTTATTTTGGTATGGGGGAAAACAGGGATAGCAAGCCAACAGTCATTTTTCTTTCTATTTTAAACCTCCTTTATTCCAAATCCCCTCACTATTTCTAGCCCTCAAGTGATTCCAACAATGTGCCATCCTTCAGCCAAGGCACTGTGGCACACAGACCTTGGTTGACAGACCAAACCATATGGGTTAAATCTCAGTGCAGAAAAGAAAATAAATTTGACTTAGCTCTTCTCCCAGTGGTCTGTCCCAGTGTGAAAGACCTATGTGGCTGCCTGAGTATCGAAAACACTAGCCAATCCTCCCTCTTTCACTTACAAGAACCTCTAACTGACAATAAATTAATACATTGCTATTGTCACCCAGGAGCACACCATATAGAGTTGAACCGGTGGGGTGATTTAATCACAAAATCTTCACCAAAGCTTCTGTGGAGAATTGACTGTCTCACCAAGTCCCGCCTCTGGACCCCATTATAACAAATTCAAATTTGGTGAGAATCCAGCTGACTGTTCTTAATACCTTTTATTTATTTGGTTGGTTGGGGGAGTAATTTTTTGGTTATCGCTGTTCAGTAATGCAGGTTTAAAAAATAAAACACTTTGTTCATAAAGAAGACCACCTGGCATATTAAGCCTAAAGTGACACCATTCAATACAGAAGCCGTGAGCCACACATGGCCATGGAGTATGTGAAATGCAGCTAGAACAAACTGACATGTGCTATAATTGTAAATTTTACATCAAATCTTGAATACCTAGACCAAAAAGAAATGTAAAAGACTTCATTAATAATTTTAAATTTTTTTAAGATTTATTTTTTTTAGAGAGCGTGCATGTACAAGTGGGGGAGAGGGAGGCAGAGGGAGGAAGGGGGGGGAGGGAGAGTGAGAGTGAGAGAGAGAGAGAGAGAGAGACAGAGAGAGAGAGATTGAGAGAATCTTAAGCAGGCTCCATGGTCAGCACAGATCCTGACTCTGGGCTCGATCCCACGACCCTGGGATCATGACCTGAGCTGAAATCAAGTTGAACACTCAACCAACTGAGTCACCAAGGCTCCTTTCATTAATAATTTTTATACTGATTGCATGCTAAAATGATATTTTAGATACATTAGGTTAAATAAAGTACATTATTAAAGTTAATTTCATTCATTTCTTTTTACTTTTTTAGTGTGACTACTAATTTTAAATAACATGTGCCATGCATATTTTATTTCTATTAAAAGGTGTCACTTTAAAAAATTATTAATGTTCATTAAATAAGTAAGTACTTGTGACTACTCATCCTGGAGCACCCTAGATAGAAATGTCCATATGAGAGACAGCTTTATCCTAAATGAGCTATTGTATCTCAGCATGTCTGCTCTTATGTCTTTCAATTGGGGGTTCCTATGTAACCCCACTCTTCATTTTCTCTGTTCTTGGGAGATTCAATGCATATGGCATGTCTCCCCTTCCAGATGTCCCACATGCTGCCCATTGTTATCCTTGTTCACTGCTCTTGCAGGAATGACTAGGTAGCTATTTGGGGATCCATAGACAGCTCCGTTGGAGCAGTTAAACCAGGAAACCAAGTACTGCTTAAGAGGAACTATAGGAAAACATCACTGAGTACCCTAATGAAAAAGGCAAGTACACTTATCCCTCCAAAATCAGGTATGCTTCTCCCAGCTGGGACTCTAATGACTTTCCAAAAGATTTTTGAGAGAAGAAAAAATTCTTAGCCAAAAGACACAAATAGCAAACTCTGGTTCTGAGACAAAGAGGCTAATATAGGCCCCCTAGAGAATAGAGCTCCTGATCCCACCTGGATGGGTAAAGTCCAGAGTTAGGTCACTAAGCCTTCTCCTCTAGCTAAATGGCTAATTATTTCTGATAGTGGTGATCTCTAGTAACCCCTCACCTGCCCTATAGCAGAGCAGATCTATCAAGTGAGGAGGGTAGTAATTACTGATGATACTTGAAAACACTCATTATGGAAGCTCCAGGGTCCTTAGGAGACAGACACAAGATATAAAAGGGATCAACAAGTAATAATGCCAAAAAGAAGCTGAAGTCATTTGAAAAGCAAATCCAAAGAATGTTATAAGTAAGACTCTAATATTTTACTGTTATATATGTCTTCTGACATCTAAGAATTGTTTCTGGCCTTCCTTTCCCTATTAGCTATTGCAACTGCTGCTAAGACCTCTGCTTCTACAACATGCTAAACCTCTTTTGCTTCGGGATCTCTTTCCAGATTCCAATTTTTCATAGACAGGGGTTGTGCCATCTGCTGAATTCCCCATAGCTCCTTGAACATTGGCAGGTCCAGAGAATGTACATGATACATACAGATAGATTGGTTACACTTTGTCTTCAGCTATACCGGTTGCCCGCTCTTTACAGCTAAAATCCTCAAACATTTCACTATTCTAAAGTCTGATGAACCAAAGTGATCATCAGTCATGGTTAATAATATGAAACTTCAAGGCCACATGTAAACACTCTATGAATATCATATTGTGTTATAACGGACAGTGGAGACTTCTTGTTCTCAAAGATTTCTGATGCTACTGAGGTATCAATACAGAATTTATTTTAGGCTAAGGAATTACTGTAGGGGTGAATGCAGAGAATGTGAATTCAACTGTGAAATCACTTTGCTGGCTATTCTAAGATTCTCAAAAACACTCTCCTTTTCCTTCATGAAAGAAAGTTTATAGAGAGTCATGATGGACAGAACAGTGGAGCCTTTCCCTTTTAAGACACAACCAGGGTTTAATTTTGGAGAGAGGAAACGAGATTTCAAAAGACAGACTCTGCTGGAAAGTCACCAATTGGCTACAGACAAAAATGTGAGGGTTTGATATTTCTCACTCCAGCTGGGAGTTTTGTTGTTTTTCTTTTTATATTTTCTGAATGTACTTCTCCTAAGATAAAATCCCAAATTCCCAAATTCTATTCCTGGATAATCTGAAAAAGAGATTTCTTTAATCTTCAGATCAGTCTTGACTTTTACGGAGAAGAAAAGTGAAGGGATGCCTGGGTGGCTCAGTCAGTTGAGCATCTGACTTGATTTTGGTTCAGGTCATGTTCTCACACTTGGTTGAGTTCAAGCCCTGCATCGTGCTCTGTGCTGACAGTGTGGAGCCTGCTTGAGATTTTCTCCCTCCCCTTCTCTCTGCCCCTACCAATCAGATAAATAAATAAATAACTAGAAAAAAAGAGGAAAAGTGAAGCTTCAAAATATTTAAATCATATATATATGAATTTGAATATTTTTACTATTTATATTTTATATTTTAATATAAACATATTAATTTAATATATTTATTTTATGATAAGTTAATATAAAGTTTTATAATTTATATATATACATAGTCAACCCTTTTTTTAAAGGTTATTCCAAGAAATAGGAGCTAAAAACAAAAACAAAAATATAAAGGAGAAAATTTATTAGGAATAAAATGAAAAATATAGATGTACAGGGGCACCTGGGTGGCACAGTCGGTTAAGCGTCCGACTTCAGCCAAGTCACCATCTCACGGTCCGTGAGTTCGAGCCCCGCGTCGGGCTCTGGGCTGATGGCTCAGAGCCTGGAGCCTGTTTCCGATTCTGTGTCTCCCTCTCTCTCTGCCCCTCCCCCGTTCATGCTCTGTCTCTCTCTGTCCCAAAAATAAATAAACGTTGAAAAAAAAAATAAAAAAAATATATATAGATGTACAAAACTGGATATGTCATATGGAAAATCTTTTTCATAGGAGCATCTCAAGAAGGCTTTACTCTCAGTATGAGTCTGAATCCAATCACTGGGCACATGAGTGATTTCATGCCATTGGGGTTTTGGGGGTTTGGGGCAGGTTTTGCCTTAACTTGCAAACACTTAAAAAAAACACTTCATTTGCCAAAGCTTTAAAAATATACTTATCTTTTGAAATGAAAGCCCACACAGACATGCACACACACAAAGTTCTGCATATTATCAAAAGAATAGTGGGGCGCCTGGGTGGCGCAGTCGGTTAAGCGTCCGACTTCAGCCAGGTCACGATCTCACGGTCCGTGAGTTCGAGCCCCGCGTCAGGCTCCGGGCTGATGGCTCGGAGCCTGGAGCCTGTTTCCGATTCTGTGTCTCCCTCTCACTCTGCCCCTCCCCCGTTCATGCTCTGTCTCTCTCTGTCCCAAAAATAAATAAACATTGAAAAAAAAAATTAAAAAAAAAAAAAAAAAAGAATAGTGACATCTTTATTGCCATGGTCGTCATGTTTAATAACTTACGTCCCATCTGCATCTTCAAATCCACATACACGCATTACAAAAATTCTAAGAAACCTCTTCATGAAGACTCTATTACTACATGGTTCCCACTAAAACAGAGCAGCACTTTGTAATATTATAGCACTTTTCATGCAAAAATAGGAAAACTTTTATGATTTCTTTGTTTTCCTCCAGATGCCCATAGAGGAAGGTTAATGGCATATGCATTTTCTTGAAACTCTCGTCCAGGAAAACATAAAGCCAAGAGAAGAGAGTAATACTGTGACCTCCTTGAGGTTAAGCACTACTTTCTTAAGTTATTGAAATGTTTTTTTAAATGTTGATTGATTGAAAATGTAAAGTTCTGATTTCACCTTAACATTATTCCCAGTGAAGTATTTCTTATCCCCTCTACCACTATCCTCTCTCCAGGCAAAAAACACTCTTCACCCATCTGTTATGCTTGACCCCCGTCACTGAAAATATAAAATATAGAAATCCAAATGCTTCTCAGGTAGGACTGGGATAAACTCAGCTTACTCAAAACATGAGTGTTTTAGTACAACGTGAAAGGCATCAGGCAGTCTAACTACCTGAGCCACGAATAGGTCTCCAAATGAGAGGGAGGACAAGATGTTGTTTCAATCAAGTATCCTGATAAGTATCCTTAGTATATGAAGTGTTCTTCAGAAGAAAATAAGAGGAGAGGAGAAAGGAGAGGGAAGGAGGGGAAGGGAGGAGAGGGGAGGATATAGAAGAGGGGGAAGGAGAGGGGAGGAAGGAGGGGAGGGAGGAAGGGAGGGAAGAGGGGAGGGAAGGGGAGAGGACCAGAGGGAAGAAGGGAAGGGAGAAGAAGGGAGAAGAGAGGAAGAAAGGGAGGGGAAGAGACGAGAAAAGGGTATAAAGAAACCTCCCAATATTAATACATTTTTAGCAACTATTAAACCAATGGGGGGGGCGCCTGGGTGGCGCAGTCGGTTAAGCGTCCGACTTCAGCCAGGTCACGATCTCGCGGTCCGTGAGTTCGAGCCCCGCGTCGGGCTCTGGGCTGATGGCTCAGAGCCTGGAGCCTGTTTCCGATTCTGTGTCTCCCTCTCTCTCTGCCCCTCCCCCGTTCATGCTCTGTCTCTCTCTGTCCCGAAAATAAATAAACGTTGAAAAAAAAAAAAAAAAAACCAATGGGACACATTTTGGTCATTGATAATCCTTACAAAATATCAGACTCAACTGCACTGTGACTTAGAGCAAAGTTTGTATGCCTAGGAATTAATCATTTTCTACTTTGAGTTCTTTTGTGAACTTGCTAAGCAATTATTCCATAATTTGCCAAGTAAAATAATTCTACTGTCCACTAAGAAGAGACTAAAAAGGAAACAAATAATGTGTTTTTATTTTTTTTTAATTTTTTTTAAACGTTTATTTATTTTTGAGACAGAGAGAGACAGAGCATGAACAGGGGAGGGGCAGAGAGAGAGGGAGACACAGAATCTGAAACAGGCTCCAGGCTCTGAGCTGTCACCACAGAGCCCGACGCGGGGCTGGAACTCACTGCCCGTGAGATCATGACCTGAGCCGAGGTCGGACGCCTAACCGACCAAGCCACCCAGGCGCCCCAATAATGTGTTTTTAAAGAAAAATACATAAAATATACATATTCTCCTTTTTTTAATTTTCTGGGTAAAATTTACAAACAGCTGACATATCTGAGGATAAGCCATTTTGTATTTGCAATATATTCATTTATCCAGATGGGTGTTTGTAGTGATCATATTAATAAAATTCAAAGATTTAAAAAATCCTTGAATGACATTATTTTTCAGAAAACAAAGTTATGTATCTCCACATCATTCTCACTGCCCTTTCTTCCAACCGCTATAAAGTGGACCAGGTGAGGGCACTCAGCCCAATGTCAAACAGTATGTTTAAGGGGCGCCTGGGTGGCGCAGTCGGTTAAGCGTCCGACTTCAGCCAGGTCACAATCTCGCGGTCCGTGAGTTCGAGCCCCACGTCAGGCTCTGGGCTGATGGCTCGGAGCCTGGAGCCTGTTTCCGATTCTGTGTCTCCCTCTCTCTCTGCCCCTCCCCCGTTCATGCTCTGTCTCTCTATGTCCCAAAAATAAATAAAAAAAAAACGTTGAAAAAAAAAAAATTAAAAAAAAAAAAAAACCAGTATGTTTAAAATCAGGGTGGGAAGGTAGTAAAAACGGAATAAGGCCTGGTGGGTGGGGGGGATGGGTTAAATGGGTGATGGGTATTTAGGAGGGCCCTTGTGCTGATGAGCACTAGGTGTTATATGTAAGTGATAAATCACTAAATTCTACCCCTGAAACTAATATTATACTATAGGTTGATTAACTGGAATTTAAATGAAAACTTGAAATTAAAAAAAATAAAAAAAACAGAGTAAGGCCTGAAGGTCTGAGTCTAAGGATTCACTGGGCATTAAGACATCAACCACATTTCCATGGCCTCAATTTCTTCCTCAAAAAATAATAACTAAAAAGTCTACATGATTTCCTTGATTTGAAGCAAAAATAAATCAAACTTAATAAATTGTAAAAGGATTTTGGGGGGTAGGGGACACAGATAGAATGAGAGAGGAAAAAACCACTATGTGGACCACAAACATGTTTTCAGGAGAATCTGGTGGTCTGCAGGTCACATCTTGAGAAACACTGTCAACAGTGACCTATTTTTTCAGCTTATTCAACCTCTTTACTTTTAATTGCTTCCTTAAAAACAAAGTTTTGTCAATAGATGTTCCACACATGAGAAAAGTAAGAAGATTTGCTCAAATCCATTCTGAAATTTTCAAATAAACATTCCTGGTGTTCTCTACCATGTGGTTATATTACCCTTGCATTCAATAGATACAAGCACCAATCATGCACCAGCCATTGTGCTGGGCAATGGGGTCTTAAAGATGAAAAGGCAGACTTCCAGGGGCCTACAGTCTAATGGGAAGAGATAAATAAGTAAACAAATCATTAAAACACAATGGGACAAATATAATGAATGTAAGTGGAGTCCCATTTAACTTCCACATACCAACTGCTTAGCAAAAATCTAGTAGAGCAAGGGCTCCATCCGTTTTGAAATGGTAGAAAATCAAGAAAATATTGCTATCCCTGTCAAGACCATGACTCTCTTTCCTAGTGGAAGCCAAGAAAATATAAGCCAGCCAAAACCTGATTTCTCAGTTCAGGCATTTTAATCCAAAAGCCATGAAACAGAGCAAGTAAAAGTCTAAAAGAATATCTCAGTTTCTCCTGATCTAGATCTCAGGGGTATGGTAATCCTCCTCTCTGAACAGTTACTTTTCTCATGTAACAAATCTTTACCCATGCCTGATTTTGGACCCTGGTACCTACCAAGAATAAAGTGTTGCTGTAAGGTAATCCAAGGCTAAGTAGGAGAAAGAAACTCGTTTAATATAACAACAGGAAGTGCTAGCAGAAAACTAATATTTGCAACTCAATTATTTAAATTCTCCATCCTAAGGTAATCTTCTTATCCTCCTCTGCATTTAGAACCCAAAGCCCCCACCTCACTCCTGCTCCCTCCCCCAGGAAAGCAAAAAATAACAGACAACTCTCCCCTGAAACTAGACACAAAGTTAGACAGGAAGGAGGTCAGAAGAACGGAAAAATAAAGGAGCCAAGCAAGGCAAGGAAAGAGGCAGAGAGACTACAAGGGAAAGGGGACAAAACAGAGTCTTACTTACCCATGTGGTTGACTACATAATGTGTCCCAAGCATTTAAGACTAAAGTCCCAGAGGCAAAGTTCAAGGACAAGTTGAATTTTCCAACCTCCACCACCCTGACGACTTGGAAGGAAATATAATATAGCACTTGGATTTGAAATAATTAAAAGTGTTTCTAGAGTCCATGTGCAGGCAGGGTTAACCAGCTAACTAGGGACTCTGCTATTAACTATAGTACCTCTTCCTTCCAGAACAAGGAACACTAGTTTACCAGTGACATCTAACCGTGGTTGGTCTCTTCTTTAATCCAAGGGAATTTTGAAATAACTTACTTCCTCTGCATGTGCTATTCTAGCATCCACCAAATAATCTGTTGAGGATATATCCAAACTCATAATTCCCCAATAAAAGAATCCATCTTAATCCAAGACATAGTAAGACTACTAAACAGAGCTCCTAGGGGCATCTGGAGAAAATCCACTGTTGAAAGAGGGCCAACAGGGCCCTGTTGAGCATCATCATGATCATTAGGCTGTCATTCTTAATCTGACCTATTAAATTAACATGTAGTCTACATGTTGCCATTTAGGAAACTATATTGCCTTGATTTACCTAAATTCTAAAAAAGTCAAAGATTCTCCTTGTGAAAGTTGTGAAAATGCCTATGCTCATGAATAATTTCCATGGGAACTATGACTGAGGCAGGTCAAGTCTAGGTTTATCAGACTCCCACCTCCATATTCTTTCTTCCTTAGTCCTCCCTATTGTGAGTGGTTGGGGTAGAAACCTCCATGTTCCTTCCCTTCCCAGCTCACTCCATCCTTTACTTTGTATTTGAATAGAAACAAAGACTCAGACATAATTCCACCTTCTCTCATTTAGTATGGAAACTATCTCTCTCCTTGCCCTACTTGCTTCTATTTTTGCCTTCTCCAGTTTTTATCTGTTCTTCTTCAAGTGGGGCAAGGGCAAAATATAAGGATATAAAAGGTGTTACAGAGCAGAGAGAAATAACTGAGATATTAAATGGGGTTGAGTTATATATGACAGAAAAACCATTCCCAACTGGCTTAAGGAAAAGAAGAGAAAAGGGATATTTTATGGGCTCACAAAAGGGTCTATGTTGGATCTTGCCACTGGAGAAGCTTGGTTCAGTCACAATGTCTCTGGGCCCCTATTTCCTGTTCTTCTTACTTTGGATAGGCTCTAAAATTTGACTCCACAGGATGGTTCCTAAACTACTTGCTCATAGCATCACAACCCTAATTCAATGAAAAGAAAATCCCCTTCCCCCCAGTAGCTCAAGCAGCCGTGTCACAAGTGAATTTCATTTGACTTTGATTGACCCACTTTTGATCATATGCTCAAACCTAAACAATGGCTGTGGCCAAGGGAATGGACTACACAGATTGGTCTGCCGAAGTCACGTGTTCTACGAGCTCAGGCCCAGGGATAAAGTCAGCCTCACACAAAGCACATAGACTGAAATTAGAAAGGGGTACCATTACAGTAAATTTGTGTCCCCAAGACGGGTGTGCAGGTGCTGAATGATAAAGTTAATATGCATTCATTATGCTTCCCCAACTCTTCAGGGATGAGCAAGAAATGCTTCATAGAGGAAACTGGAAGAAACTCTAAGTTGTGAGTATCAGTAGGAGTTTGACAGGCCAAAGAATGCTGGGATGAGAGTAGTAGTAGGCCATCCAAAGCTAGGAGAACACCGTGCACAAATGCAGTGGGCAGGCAAAGTGTCATGATCTTTTCCGGGAAATTCAAGTAAGTTCTGTATAAATGTACCCGTGGAAGTTTGTGATATTTGAGGCTATAAAGTAGGCTAATCGTGTTGGGATTTTTATGCCATACCCAGGATAATTTAGATTTTTATCCTTCATGAATAAATGAGAGCACTGAAATAGACACATTAACCCAGCATGTGAGCTCTTGAGCAGGATGTTTGGTGTGTGGGTTGGACGGGACAAGGGTTATGAGAATGTAATGGAATCACAGTCAAAAATATCTCATATAAGCTGAACCAAAGTCATTTTCATGGAGATTAAGAGGTAAAGCTAACAAAAAAAAAAAAAAAAGAAAGAAAGAAAGAAAGAAAGAAAGAAAGAAAGAAATTTTTGCCATTTTTAACAACAAAGATGGACTCTGAGGGCATTATTATTAAGGATAATAAGTCAGACAAAGATAAATACTGTGTAATCTCACTCATATGTAGAATATAGAAAAAAACTGAACTCCTAGAAATAGGACAGATTAGTGGTTTCTAGAGGTGGGGGGTGGAGAGTGAAGGAAATGGGTGAAGGTAGTCAAAAGGTACAGACTTGCAGATATAAGATAAATACATTTTGGAGATCTAATGCACAGCATGGTGACTATAGTTAACAATCATGCACTGTATACTTGAAAGTTGCTCAGAGAGTAGATTTTAAAATTTCTCATCATAAGAGAAAAAGAGTATATTTGTGTGAGTGATGAAAGTTAACTTACTGCGATGATCATTTCACAACAGACACATATATCAAACTATTACATTGTACCTCTTAAACTAATACAGTATTATATGTCAATTATATCTCAAAAAACTGAAAAAGAAAAAGTGGGGATGGACTTAATACATATCTAAGTCTGATGGGTTTGGTGACTGATTGGATGTTGGAGATGCAGAAGAAAGAAGTTTTCTGCTTAAGTTTCTGGCTTGAGGAGTGCATAAAATGGAATGCAGTTTCACTAAAATACCGAATCCATGAGGACCAGCCACGACATCATCATTAAGCTATGGCTCTAACATTCCCATTCAGGTCTTCAATAAAAATATATGTCAGTGATTTTAGCTACTTTCAATATTTAGAGAGGGTTTTATGTGACTAACCATTTCATTCACAAATTTGTCCCGCAGCACCTCCAACCCACCCACATACCCACCCACAGTGCATCTGTTCTGTGTGGGTTATTTATGATGCAGCTGTTTTAGCAGTTGGGATCCTCATGCTATTCTATCACAACACAAAACAAACAACTCCTCTCGACCATCTTGACTCCACTGGATTTCCAGCTCCATAAAGTAGCATATTGAGGAAAAGTCCTTATCATCCTTCCTAGTCCATAAATAACATAGCTAAGATCATTCTTGAAGCAGTGAAATTCTCATGGCGACATTTTATCTCTGAAAAGTGAATTTTTAGTAATGACAAAGTCCATCTGAAACAACCCTGATATTTATTTACATATTTTTGTGTTTGTGAAAGATATCCCTGCAGGATATCCTCTTTAAGCTTTGCAGCTGTTGATAATGGGTGCCTGCCCAAGTGTGGATTTATTTTACAAACACATTTATCATCTATCAAACATATTGGCTGGCAAAGGTTTTGTATATTCCATGACTTGTAACATTCTTGTTCCAGGCTATTCTGAAACACACTCATATTGTTCTTGCTCAGCCTTTAAGAAAGAACTGAAAGACTGACTTTGTCTGAGAGGTGATAGGATTAAATTGCACTTATGCTGAATCCACAGTGTGTATGGAGCATGAAGCTGTTTTCTAGATGAATCAGCTGATTCTTTGTGCTTTATAAGCCAGTGAAGGCATTAGTTAATGAAAATATAAGAAAATAGCTCATGTAACCAACACTAGGAAAATAAAGGAGGAAAATGACGCTACAAGACAGATACATCATCTTCCAGAGATACTGCTTATTTCACTCACTCCAGGACCTAAACCAGGAGCTGTATTTCCAGAGAGATGGGCAGATGCATGCCCCAATTTTTAAGTCAAGGAGGAAGCTTACAGGTACTACATGAGTTCCTGGGTTCAAGTCATTGCCATCAAGAGAGGCTAGGGAATGGCATTCAGGATATCTGACTGTTCTGGACAGCATCTTTTTGAACCAAAGAAACCAGGTGCAATTGGACCCATCCCAAATTGGGCAGAACTTATTTTGGCTCAGAATATCCTGCCCAAAGCCAAGTCAAGACCAACCTGGATGGCAAGTGAGTGGGAAATACTACTAAGTATTACTGCTGGCATTCATTTCTTAGCTAAAACTCACTCCAGCTGGACAGGAAACCGTGGGTTGGAACTTTGCTGTTACTTTTGATTTTTTTCTCTTCTGGAAGCATGAGAAACTCTCCATTTCTTCCAAAACAGATGAAGAGGATTCAAGCTCCCTATTTAGTTTCTTTTTGGTTTCACTGATCTTTCTACCCTATTTCCTGTTTCATGATGTTTGCCCTATGACTCCTTAACTCATTTTCCCACCTCCTTTGTTGTATTCCTTCTCTATCTGTCTTTTTCAAGTTCTACATTTTCCCTCTTCTCTACCCAATTCACTACTTCCAAGGCTTTCTTTCATTTGAGGTATTAATATTTTTGCTCCAGAAAGTTAGGTCAACCTGAAAAGTTACAACATTTAGATAGAGAAAAGATAAGCAAGTTTGAGAAAGCCATCAGATACAACAGCTAGAATTCCTTAAAGCCTGATCCAGATATTATGAAGATATTGTATTGGTATAAACAATACAGTTTAGAAAAACTGCCCACAGTTTAGAAAAACTACAATCAGACTCTTTCAGGTTCATGTTTCCTTAATACTTTGGTCAGCAAAGTATGCCAAGTCAACGGCCCTGTTATTCCAAGAGCAGCAGGAGTTAATGCAATGGCAGAGCCCTATTAAGCTACCTCTGTGTGATTTGAGGCATATTTCCAGGACTCTTCACCCTCTGCCAAGCCCCCAAATCCCACCTTACTATCAATAATTGATAAGATAACAAAACAGGGAAGTTTCTCCAGAGTCTAGTGGGAAGGGAACTCACCTATGCTTCCTCTAAACCATGAGTAACTGATTCTTTAATCAAATTAGATAGTTGCTGGAGGGAGGGGCTTGGGGTTGTTAGGACTCTTTTGGTTGCAAGTGACAGAAATCCAATGTGAACTAGCAGAATTGAAGGCAGAAATGTGTTAGTTCACAAAGTTCAAGGAAGAGTTGAAGTACCAAAGTGAGAGAGAGGCAAGGATCCAGCTTTGCTTAGGAGCACTCTGTCGGAACCAGAAACACAAATCTTGGTCCCTTCTCATTTCTGCTTCTCTCTACATAGCAGCACCATTTCTGCTAGGAAACAAAGACCCCAAGAGCTCTCCTGAACTTTATAACCCACCTCTGGGACCTCCATAGAGGAACTGACACTACTCTTCATCTAATTTGAAAAGTTCCCAGGGAAGGACTCTGATTGGCCCAGACTCAGTCAATGCCAACTCTGGACTAATTAGCTATGGCCATTGGGCCATACTTCAAATACACAAAACATCATGGCAGCTACACTGGAGCCGCATGATGAGAGGAAGAGGAAGAGAAGTTCTCAAAAAAATTTAGTAGGGGAAGGGGATGCTATGTTCAGGCAATAAGGATGTATTGAACAAACAGAACACTGAGTGCCTATTACACACAGACCCTGAATGATAGGAATAACAACAAACAGTACCAAAGATACCAGACCTGAAGGGCCTGGAGGCACTGATAATCTATGCCCGAGGTGGAGGGGTTGGGAGCAAGCTGTGCCTTTATCAAAATTCTATAAAACCCTATTCTTCTCCGTGGCTTCTCAGACACAGAGGTTACTAGACCCAAAACAGCAGACATATAGAACCCTGGAGCTTCCAAGCTACAAAGTCTAAGTAGTTTGAGTAACATCATCTCTTCTATATGAAATAACAGAAAATATATATTGGTCTCCACCCCCAGTTCCTGACATGGACCTCCCAAAACCCTTGTAATTTCCTACATGATAAGAGCACTAGGAGCATCTTTTGTTCTAATATTTGGTCTTTGACCCTGATTCCTGACACA
The DNA here is from genome assembly GCF_007474595.2 of Lynx canadensis. Lineage (NCBI taxonomy): Eukaryota > Metazoa > Chordata > Mammalia > Carnivora > Felidae > Lynx > Lynx canadensis. Next base: position 105,532,737 of record NC_044308.2, on the reverse strand, counting down.
GAGCTCCTAAATCCTTTGGAATTTCCTGGGTGATAGGAATGTCTTTTGTTCTAATGAGGTGACTCTTGGTGGGCTCCTGGATGGGGGTTGGTAACCAGAAAGACCAAACTATGATTAGAATGTTAGAATTTTCAGCCTCACCCCCTCTTCTCCAAAGAGGGGAGAAGGGCTGGAAATTAAGTTAATGATCAATTATGCTTATGTGATGAAGTTTCCATAAAAATCTCAGAAGTACGGGATTCAGAGAGCTTCCAGTCTGGTGAACACACCCATGGACCTGAAGGTGGTGCACCCCAACTCCATGGGGACAGAAGCTCCTGTGCTCAGGACCCCTCCAGACTTCCCCCACATGTCTTTCATCTGGCTGTTCATCTGTATCCTTTATGATATCCTTTATTATATAACAAACTGGGAAACATAAGCAAATATTTTCCTGAATTTTGTGAGCTGTTGTAGGAAATGAATGAATCCACAGAGTGGGTCATGGGAACCCTTGATCTATAGCCAAGTTGGACAGAAGCTGTGGTAATCTGGAGAACTACTACTTGTCCATGATATCTTAAGTGGGGGGCAGTCTTGTGCGACTGAGTGAGTTCTTAACCTGTGGGGTCTGCATTAACCCTAGTTAGTGTCAGAACTGAATTGTAGGACACCCAGCTGGTATCACAGAGAATTGCCTGGTGTGGGGAAAAACCCCACATCTGATATCAGAAGGGTCATAAGTGTGGTAGTGGTGTGAGAGTAAAGGAGAAACACATTGAAGTGTTTTTCCATCACACCTAAGTATCTTAGGTACCCTTAATGAAGCAAGATGACAAATACTATACCAGTGTAGAATCAAATGCATGTAGTGGCCCCTTAAGAAGCAACATCTCCAGGGCTCTGGGTGGCTCAGTCAGTTGAGCATCCAACTCTTAATTTCAGCTCAGGTCACGATCTCCAGCTTTGTGGGATCGAGCCCCACATCAGGCTCTGTGCGGACAGCGTGGACTCTGCTTAGGATTCTCTCTCCTTCTCTCTCTACCCACCCCCTCCCCGGGCTTACTCTCTCTCTCTCTCTCTCTCTCTCTCTCTCTCTCTCTCTCTCAATAAGTAAATAAACTTTAAGAAAAGAAAGCAGCAGCACCTCCATCTCCAAGATGATACCAAAATGGGGAACTTTTAAACAAATGTCTTCTTCAAAGTGAAGGTAAACTGCAGACATGTCAGAAACTTTTAAAACCCTACCCACCTACTAACCACCTTGCTTTTAGGGGAATTAAAACTGAAGTGTTTTCCATAATCTAGAAAATTTTAGAAGTGTAATATCATGAAAGACTTGTAACTATTGAAAGGATAAAATTGAGAATGTATATAAAAGAACTATGTGCAAACATGAGAATTTTTACATTATTACTACTTTATTAAGAATGTGTGTTCATGGGGTGCCTGGGTGGCTCAGTCAGTTTAGCGTCTGACTTCGGCTCAGGTCATGATCTCACTGTTCCTGAGTTCGAGCCCTGTGTCAGGCTCTGAGCTGACAGCTCGGAGCCTGGAGCCTGCTTCAGATTCTTTGTCTCCCTTTCTCTCTGCCCTTCCCCTATTCATGCTCTGTCTCTCTCTGTCTCTCAAAACTGAATAAAAGTTTAAAAAAATTTTAAAAACAAAGTGTGTTCACTCTCCTAGGCTCTTGTTTTTTAGAGTACTGTCTACCTGCCTTTCAGGAGTTAACGCTGAAGCTGGCATTAAATTCCCTTCTGTAGTGGGGGGAGGGGGAGTGGGGGGGGTGTAAGATGTTTGTCAGGTTTGTATCTATGAGGAATTATGCTTGAGGTTATCATGCAGTCAAATAAACTTTTTTTCTTATGGAATACATGAAGAAAGGTCCAGAGGACTGGAGGGGCCCTGTTTTTTATTGAACAAAGTGATTTTGTTCTGAGGTTAAATCTGTATGACCCAAAGTACAGGCTGGTATGCAAAGAGTCATGCATTGATTTAAACAATAATAAATTGTGGTTCAGAATGCAGGGGAAAGTCTGTTCCCTCATGGACACTGAAGACCATACAATTTCACTGCTGTGATTTCAAAATAAACCTTGAACTTGTTAAGTTTTGGATTTGCAGCAAATGCTAGGAACTTTTAAAACGGATACTTAATCCAGACTTATCATGCTTATGAAACAACTTTTAATAAGTAGAACATAAATCATTATAAATAGCCAATAAAATTCAGAACTCAACAGTCAAACAATAAATTTTTAAATCATAAAATCGGGCAAACACCATATAGTGACTTTAGTCCATGTAATCCAGGACTCAGGGGCCTTTTAAGCAAGATGATTTAGGAATGGGCTCATCCATGCAAAATCTATGGGACCTGTGGAGGCAGGTGTAGTTTTTAAGAGGCAAAACAAGTCATAACTGTGCCTGGTATGTGGAAGTTATTCAATAATTATTTATTGAATTAATTAGTTAATTGCTATGGAGTGGTTATGCTGGCACAATAGGTAAGATCATCACTAACTTCTACCAGTAAAAAGGGGAAATACAGTACCATTCATTCCTAGGTGGCAGGTTACCGACAGGGGCTCTGGGTATGCCAAGCTAGGTACACCATGGTCTTTGCTTTCCAGAAGCCACCATGACACATAGTAGGGCACCATCAGTCCACTGTCTTATTATTATTCTTACACTGGTGGAGCAGCCTTGGATGTTATGAGCCAGTAGGCTCCTTTCACTAAGCCCCACAAAGCCCCCTGTGCCCCAAGATATCTTTCTCTGGGCATCTGTTGATATCTGACAGTTCTATTGGTGGACTCACCCTCACCCTCAAATGAGGACCTAAATATGCTAGGAACGACACCCCCCAGAGAAGGTTATCTATGACAGCCTCTTCATCCCAGAAGATCCCTTTATGCCCTTGACTAAATGATAATAGCAACAACAACCCACTAACAATAAAAATAATTCCTTACATTTCCCTTGAGCTTTCCATTCAGACAGAGTGGTACTATTGTCTTGTAATAAGAGATAAGCTACCCTTAACAGATACCATCCCATACTCCCCTTGAACAATAAACAGAGAATCACTACAATAAGAATGTTTCAAATGTAAATGGATGCCCATTAATGAAACAACAAAGAAAAAATGAGCCATGGGAAGAAAGACAAAAAAGAAATCTGGAGGCCCCAGAGCTAGTCCCTTGTGCCACCACAAAGATATTAGCATCATCTCTTAGCTTCTCAGTGCAGCAATCTCCTCTTCTAAGAAATGACGAGGTTGGACTTTATTGTCTGCCTGGATTTTCAAGCCAGGCTGACCCTCCTGTATCCTAGGTACCTGCAAAATATAAGGCATCCATATACCCACTCTTTTAAGCAAGGACCCTCCTTGTTTTCTTCTAGCTCAGTTCCCCTCTCTTGACTCCTTCTCCTGTGTCCCTGCTGCTCCATTGATTTGGTGGTTGGTTGTGCTCTTGACTCTCCTAAAAGGATAATGACTTTGGCTCACCCTTGAACCACTCTCTAGTTTGGGCCCTAGTTTGCTACATTAACATCCCAGTTGTGCCCACCTCATTCAGTTTCAAGTCGGGGGAAAGAGGAGAATTCAGACAATCATTTCTGAGTCCTCTTTCACTTCCAGACTCCTATGAATCCATCAGCATAACAAAGTCTGAACAAATAAAGTTTTCTTTGGCCAAAATAAATCTTAGCTGTGTTTGAGCAGCATGAAGAATTGGCAGGTTCATTTTCAGCAAAGAAGGCAAGGATCTTTTGGCCTTAGGTGCAGAAGGAAGTCTATCTCATTTTAGAAGGACATCTCTTTCCTTAGTTAAAATTAGTCAGTGTTGCTATCTATGAACTTCATAGGCACTCAGCTTCAATTACTTACATACTGGGGAGAAATTGCTGCAGAATGGAAAAATAACCTTGAAAAAGAATAATAACCTTGAAAGATCTTAACACCCGACACAAAGCTGCCATTGCCCCTCATTTCTTGGAATTAAGTCACATTTATCGAGCTTCATGTCTTGTAAATGTTTATTGACATGGAGCCTTTGACAGGCATCAATCTGGCTGACAGCTTTTTCCTGTTAAATCCCAAGTTGCTTTTTGTTGCCAAGAGTTTTTAATGACAAAAATTAGGAAGTTGTGTCTACAGCAAGAGACAGAATCCTTGAGCTTGATTTCACCTTGTCCCACTTGGCCTTCTCTTATTTTTTTTTAAAGTTTGTTTATTTATTTTGAAAGAGAGAGAGAGCAGGGGAGGGGCAAAGAGAGAGGGAAAGAGAGAGATTCCCAAGCAGGCTCCATGCTATCAGCATGGAGCCCAACGTGGAGCTCAAACTCACAAACCATGAGATCATGACCTGATTAGCCTTTCCTCAATAAAGAAGGGCAGCCATGCCAATGTCTTTTGATGAGGAATAATTCACAAACTGGGAAGAAATTGGCATTTAAGAGTTTCATGAGAAGACTCTAAAAGATCAGAGAACTAATATTTATTGAACATCTACTAAGTACAAGGCACGATTTCAATGACCTGAAAATTATCTCTTTAAAATTATCTTTCATTCCCATGAAAATCTTGTGAGACTGGTAATATTTCACAGATAAAAGAAGCCACCTCAGAGAAATGCATAAGTAGTTCAAATTCAAATAAGAGGTGGGGAGCTAGGATATTATCCCAAGTCTATAAACCAGATCTTACTTATTTCTGATGTGTGCTACAGACTTTTGACTCCAATTAAACAAAAGACATAAATACGCATGTGGGGGAAAAAATCATAGAATCATATAATTTTAGACCTTAAAGAAACATTAGAGGTCACTTAGTGACTCTAATCTTTCATGTTATAGATAAAGAAACAGACCTACAGAGTTAAAGTGATTTGCCTAAATTACATGGTTCTACCTGTGCAAATTGTGGAGATCTCTCTTTATTGAAATATTAGTGATTAAGAGGCAGGCCTCTTGTAGTTAATTAAAGAAGAAATGTCCTAAATCAGCACAAACTGTTTCATGTGTTTTCAAATAACTGAGATATTTGAAAAATAACAAAAGTTCCAGGTGGGAATTTCTAAGATAACCCAAAGACATAAAGTACTATGGGCTTTAAGAAAGCTTTCCTATCCAGGCAACAACCTCTTTGACCTTGGCCGCAGCAACTTCTTACTCAGCATATCTCTGGAGGTAAGGGAAACAAAAGCAAAAATGAACTATTGGGACCTCATGAAAAAGCTTCTGCACAGTGAAGGAAACAATCAGCAAACCTAAAAGGCAACCAACGGAATGGGAGAAGATATTTGCAAATGACATATCAGAGAAAGGGTTAGTATCCAAAATCTATAAAGAACTTATCAAACTCAACATCCAAAGAACAATCCAGTGAAGAAATGGGCAAAAGACATGAGTAGACACTTTTCCAAAGAAGACATCCAGATGGCTAACAGACACTTGAAAAAATGCCCAACATCATTCATCATCAGGGAAATACAAATTAAAACCACAATGAGATACCACCTCACACCTGTCAGAATGGCTAAAATTAACAACTCCGGCAATGACAGATATTGGAGAGGATGCAGAGAAAGAAGAACCCTTTTGCACTGCTTGTGGGGATGCAAACTGGTGCAGCCACTCTGGAAAACAGTATGGAGTTTCCTCAAAAAATTGAAAATAGACTACCATATGACTCAGCAATTACACTACTAGGTATTTATCCAAGGGATACGGGTGTGCTATTTCAAAGAGGCACATGCACCCCAATGTTTATAGCAGCACTATCGACAATAGCCAAAGTATGGTAAAAGCCCAAATATCCACTGACAGATGAATAAAGAAAATGTGGTGTGTATATATACATACATATATATATATATATACATATATATATATGTATATGTATATACACACACACAATGGCATATTACTCAGCAATCAAAAAGAATGAAATCTTGCCATTTGCAGGTAGATGGATGGAAATAGAATGTATTATGCTAAGCGAAATTAGTCAGAGAAAGACAAATATCACATGACTTCACTCACATGTGGAATTTAAGATACAAAACAGATGAACATAAGGGAAGAGAAGCAAAAATAATATAAAAACAGGGAGGGGGACAAAACAGAAGAGACTCTTAAATAGAACAAACTGAGGGTTGCTGGAGGGGTTGTGGGTGGGGGAATGGCTAAATAGGCAAGGGGCATTAAAAAGGACACTTGCTGGGATGAGCACTGGGTGTTATATGTAGGGGATGAATCACTGGATTCTACTCCTGAAATCATTAATTCACTATATGCTAACTAACATGGATGGAAAGAAAGAAAAGAAAGAGAAGGAAGGAAGGAAGGAAGCAAGGAAGGAAGGAAGGGTTCCTATCAAACCAAAGGCCTCCAAAGCCTAATTGTTTTCATCTCAGCATCCAAATTGGCTGAGCAAGTCCCCCTTCAAAATGAGGAATTCACTCCACATTGGGTCAATAGGTTAAAAGAAATGGTAGGAAACAAAACAGGAAGAAAAAAAGGGGGAGAAGAAATGGAAAAGATGCATCCAAGTAAACACTAGAAAACAAAATCAATTCCACATATTTCTCCATTGGTAAAGGAACAGTTTTCCACACAAGCCCACATATATTTGCATTTCTTGACCATGGGTCAGAGATTTGAACAGACTTGTCTGCCCAGAGAGAATTCAGTCTTAATCATCAAGCAGTTAGCCAATCTCAGTTATATTTTACTGGAAAAAGCAGACATTTAATAGACCTCTCTTCCCATAATGCTAATGCTCTAGTGTAGGCAAAGATCACCCACAATTTTAAAAAGCTTAAGAAGGACATTTACGTTTTGGCTTTTATAACCTTAAACTCCAAGGTCCAGAGAGTTATGTAAATAACAATACTCAGGAAAGGGAACTTATCTTTTGAATTTGGGCTTGCGCAAAGCTCAGATACAAATAGTGCCTGTGAGAGGGATAAACATGATTCATAAGGGTTGTTTCATGTGGTTAATCCTTCCAGACAGAAAGGGACTAGATTCTCCATAGATGTTTTTACCAACTTTTTCTCTTAGATCACCCAAATGGGTATAACTATTATTAAGCATCTTATTGAGTTGTCTGTCTACTAATCCCGGAGGACTGTGGGCAAAAGTAGTAGAAAGATGATGAAACAAAAGTTGAAAAATGTCAAGGAACATTATTTGATGCTCTTAACTTCTATGCAATTTATTGTAATACAACTTTTATTGTAAATTAACTGAAGCTTAAAAGATGAAGCCATCTCACGCTTGTTTGTAATGTTGCAAACAGTAATGCTATCTGTTAATCTACTTAACGGATCCTCACTTGGACATAAACTGAAGAGACCAGCAAATGGAAAGGAAAAATTACACAATATAGACTAACAGCATCAGTCCATTGATTTACACAAGTTTTCTCTCAAAACTGGTTACATTGTGCAACAGCCTTCACCCCTTTGACCAATACATGCTGATGCATTCACAATGATTAGCAACTACCTGGCTCAAAACCCTTTATTCCATTTGTACTCAATAGGAAGCAAATCACCCCCTCCTGAAGGTTAGGAGATGGTCTGGGATTTATCAGAAGATCCTTACAGGCTGGTCTCTACAGGCTGGAAGTGATGTCAGAATGACTAATGCAGAAAGTCATGGCAACTTCAAATGTTCTCCATTTAAAATTTTCACAAAAGTTAAACAAGATAACACTGTGAAAATATTTTTGGAAATTTTTGTTGTCATACCTAAAAATAGAATTTTTCTCATAATAATAATAATAATAACCAATAATGATAATTCCAGGGGTTCCTGTGTGGCTCAGTTGGTTAAGCATCTGACTCTTGATCTGAACTCAGGTCATGGTCTCAAACCTCGGTTCCTGAGTTCAAGCCCCACATTGAGCTCTGCACTGACAGCGCGGAGCCTGGTTGGGATTCTTTCTCTCCCTCTCTCTGCCCCTCCCCCTCTCACTCACACACTGTCTGTCCTTCTCTCTTAAAATAAATAAATAAACTTTAAAATAATAATAATAATTCCATCCATAGCTAGCAACCAACCTGGGTCTCACTTGCATCTGGTTTTCATGAAGAAGTGAAAGGACATTAGGAAAAGGTTGTTTTCGTTTTAACTTAAGGTTTTTAATTTTTACCCTGAAAAGTTATTGGGTTTTTTGTTGTTGTTGTTGTTTTTATTTTTTTTTAACGTTTATTTATTTTTGAGACAGAGAGAGACAGAGCATGAAAGGGGGAGGGTCAGAGAGAGAGGGAGACACAGAATCAGAAGCAGGCTCCAGGCTCTGAGCCCAGAGCCTGACACGGGGCTCGAACTCAACGGACCGTGAGATCGTGACCTGAGCTGAAGTCAGACGCTTAACCGACCGAGCCACCCAGGCGCCCCTGAAAAGTTATTGTTTATGTATGCCAGGGTTTCTCCAATTCAGTCCTACTGACATCTAGGGTTGGATAATTCTTTGTCATAGGGGCTGTTCTGTGCATTGTAAAATGTGTAGCAGCATCCCTGATTTCTATCTTCTAGATTTCAGTAGCACCCCCTCCAAATACCTCCCCAACAGTTATGACAACTAAAAATGTCTTCAGACATTGCCAAATATCTCCCCATTGAGAACCAACAAATGTAAGAGTTTGGCCCAGGGAATCCTGTTTCATATAAGTATGTTCTGCCACAAAGTAATATGGCTGTCAAACCAGGAAATGGAGGCAGAGAGCAGCCGTCAGCAGCCATTGCCTATCGCAGGGCACCGATCGGGCAGCTTTGCTTACAGTCCAGTGATGATGGGTCCAGAGCTTACACCACCACTGCAATGGCCCTTTTGGGAACCTGACTGTTTATTTACCAAAGGCTGGCCAAGAAAAGTCAAACTTTCATTCGAAAAATCAGAAGCTCCTTAGCCACATTCTAAACCTTTCTAAACCTCCGCAGCTGAGGAAAAAAGACTACCTTACTGCTTTCAATCACATCAGCCCTACTAGGTGAATGCTGTGCCAACTGCATTACCCTCTAATTGAAAAAATATATATTAATAATAATTAGAAAAATCATGGCATTGAGAAATACACTGCCAAAAGGAGATACCTTCATTAAAAATTCCAAATATCCAAGTTTGCAAAAACTTGTGGGCCAGAGGCAAGAGATTTGCCATTTTTTTGGTCAAAAGGAAATTCCTTTTAAGGACAAAATAAGGTAAACAGGTCCCAGAAGTTCCTTTATCTTAGGTTGATGTCATTAAGATATAAAGTATTCATCACCAAGGATAGGTCAAGAAGGAATCTCTGCCCCTCATGTAGAGTTCTCAAGCAACTCAGACTAACCAGTCTCAGCCAGTCCAAGTTCTAAAGAAGAACCACTTTGCTGGGACACTGGCGTTTGTTGGGCACACTTGCCTTGGCAGAGTTTTCTGTTGCCTATTCAGTATCCATCCTCCCTTTTACTAATCCAATTTTGTATGATATGACAAGATACCTAACATTAAAAAAGAAAGAGGGAGGAGATTTTTCCCAGACTCTCTTGCAGACAGAGTGGCTGTTTGACACAGGTTAGGCAAATGAGAGATACTAGAAAATTATTAGGTGAGGCTTCCAGGAAAGCTCCTTAACATAGAGGCAGACTAAATTATCCATGCCTTTCCCTTTGCTCTTGCTTCTTGGAACACAGACACCATACAGAGATAGAATAGCCACCTCATGGCCATGAAGCAACAAGCTCATGCTAAGAATGGCTGAGGAGAAAGACAGAAGGAAATTTGGTTCCTAGTGGAACCTCTCTCTACCAATGCTGGTGTATTAGTTTCCTAGGGCTGCTGTAATAAATTATAAACTCAGCAGCTTAAAACAACACAGATGTATTCTTTCACAGTTCTGGAGACTAGAAGTTGGAAATCAGGTAGGGCTGTACACACTTTGGGGGCTGTAGGAAATAATCCGTTCTTTGCTTCTTTCAGTTTCTGGTGGCTCTCCCTGGGCTTGTGTCCACATCCTTCCCATCTCCACCTCTGTAGTCACACTGCTGCCTCCTCTTCTGTCTGACTTATCTCCCTGTGTTTCATTCTTACAAGGACACCTGTCATTGGATTTAGGTCCACCTGAGTAATGCAGGATGATCTCAAGATGTTTACTGATATCTGCAAAGATCCTTTCTCCAAATAAGGTAACATTCAGTTTCCAGGAGTTTGGATGCTTCACACATCTACTGTTGGGCCACCACTGGGAAGCCACCACTGGGGGGCCAGCCACTACACCTGGATTGCCTATCTCAAGACTTCTCATTTATCCTCCCCTCTCAAAAAAAAAAAAAAAAAAAAAAAAAAAAAAAGTCCTTATTAGCTTAAGCCACTGTTTTCCAGGAATTCTATGACCTACAGCCAAATTCTCCCTAACTAATAGATTGCTTAACTCAGTGAGGACGTTAGGAGGATTTCAGAGATGGATCCTGATTATAGTTTAAATGCTGAGATTCTGAATCTTTGCACTGGCACTTTTGCATAGAGGAGCAAGATCCCCTTGAGAGCACTAGTCCACTTCTCAATGTGTGACCCCAGAATATCAGAATCCCCTAGGGTGCTTGTTTTAAACTCTGGTTCCTTGCCTTTGAAATGGTTTGATGAATCAGAATCTTTGGGAATCTACATCTTTAACAAGTCTTCATGAAGGCTTTTATGTCCACTGAAGTTTGAGAACCACTGCAGTCGTTCCTGCCTTTTACAATGCTTCTCTGTATATTGACTTTAGTTTGAACGATTAGCCTTTATCACTTAGGGTGGATTGTCTATCTCAAGTTCTATTGATTTTGTACTTAAACCTCCTTGTACCCCCTTAACTAACTAAATCCATGTTTCCTTAACAATGAAAAAAATTATCTTTTTATATTGAGTCTTTACAGATTTCAAAAGCTACCTGAATAACCCAGCCCAGACTTCTATTGTGGATGCTATGTAAAAATGTGTTCACCTTTCTTAGCTACAAATTGCACAGCCAAAACGTGGTATCACAAAAGAGCACCACCAATATGGCAGCACCAATATGACAGGATTTTTGTTTCAACAGAAGGGCACCATGCGTCCTGAAGTACATGAAAAACAGAACTTCCCTCAGTCAGATTCATGACTCCGTTGGGATTAGTCAAATCCCTGGTTTCTGAGGGAGTTTAATGTACATTCCTTTGTCCCTAACTTCTTAAATTCTTGCTTTTCGACTTCCCTCCGGGGAGCATGTGTGTCATCTGGGATCAGACGACAATTCCAAAGTGTGGCTCCAGACCATCCAATCACTGGTTCTAAGTCCTTCCTTAAGCCCCTGCAGTTTTGCCATGCACAAGGAAGCCTGTTCCCCCTCATCATTTATAGAAAAGGAAGGAGAAGCAATTATCTGAGGATTCAGGCTTTGAGCTGGGTTTTGAACTTCTCAAGCATCACCAATACAAGAGTCAGAGGTTGAGCTCTGAATCGCTAGGTTTTCCACTCAAAATTCAGGCTGCTGGTGACAGAAGAAGCATAAAACTGGAAGTCAAGTGGCTGCACTTATAGCAAACTGACTGCACAGAAAAGGCTTTGTGCCAAGGAGACGCTGATCTGAATCACATTAAAGGTCAAAGAAAAGGATTGTTTTATTTCCTAGGAACTGAACCACCAGAACCACACCCCCTCACTCAAATCCTTTCCAAATCTCTTAAACTCAGCTAGAAGCCAGCCCCAGATGGGGGGAAGGGGCGGTGAGATTCTTCTGGCTTTAAAAGTGTGCTGTGTCACATTAACTGCTTCCCTGCTAAGAACCTTTGCAGTTTCCAGAGCTGAAACCCATGTGTGCTGTTCAAGGCGCCCAAATGAACATTTGTACATTTGTTTCCCAATGTGTGCTGGGATTGTTCCTCTGCCAGGCCTCCCCACCCATCAGGGGACCTGCAAACCTACAGCAGAGAAACCACCACACCTACTGATGTTTCAAATATTGGCACCAGTTGAGAGGACATGAGGCCGCCTTCCATGGGGCTCCACGCAGGCTCCTCCTCTGGTTGTCTGGTTTCTGTTTAGAGGGCACAGAGGGGGTTAACTCACTTTGGTCTCCCCACGCTGCTTCAGTATGCTTACAAAGTGCTGCCGGAGAAACAAAGCTCCATTCCCTTCCCGGTTGCGTTGGGCTCTGTGTTGAGACTGTGTTTAGCTCTAAACTTGGGCACATTTATCTATCAGAATCCTTTTCAGAAGACAACAAATGCCACCCCATCCTGAGTAATTTCTTCCGTCTCTTAATCCCGGTGGCATTTCACATCTGTATCCTCCATATGGCCTTTAGTGTAGGCCTGTATCCTCTACATGGCTTTTCGTATCAAGACATACGTCTATTCTCTTCTCTGCTGTAAGTTCCTAGAAGGCATGTGGTATAATCTTAAACGTTGTTAGTGAGAAATTGTCTTTAACTGAATTAATGAAATCTTAAAGCATCATGTGTTTTCCATTTGGAAGCTATCAGAAGAAGTTGTTACTGTGTGGGAAAGGAATGGATCAATTTTACACTTTAGGCCAAAGCAGACTTGACCCCAAACTTCCCCTGAGTGAGTCAGATAGAGACACAATGGTGGCCCCTTCCCCTACCTACATTCAAAAACAAACTCTGAGGACTAGATCTCTTATGAAAAGATGGGCTGTCCCTGTAACTAACACCAAACTTCTAATGGTATGAATTAGAAAGGATACGCAATGGCATTGGAGTAACTTTATTATGTTTAACAACAGCATATGTGATGGGAGATTTGGCTTTGGTGCAGCTGCCTCCCTATTCAGAGGCAGAAAATGAGGATAAATAGGAAAATATTGGTTAGATAACTAAGGATAATAGAATCTTGGAATAAAATATCCAGTTGTCAGTAGGATATAATTACGCCCATAAGTGAATTTCTTTGAGGTTACTTGCTCCTCTGAGATTAGATTGTAGCTATGCCAAAGTCTCATTTTTCATGGCTCAGTCCCTGGGCCCTCCCCATCAGTAAAGGAAATTAAGGTCAAATGGCTTTTTTAAAAAACCATTTATCCCTAGTTTCTAGGTTTCTCATTTAATAAGAACTTATTGAATGCTAAGTATGGATGTAATGCAATCAATGTGAGGCACCTGTGGTAGCTTGTCTCCAAAGATGCCCTTCCAACCATGCCTCCTGGTATTTACTCCCCTGGGTAGTCCCCTCCTCTGTAAACAGGGCTCTCACTTTTGAGAACTCTGTGACTCCCTTCTGATCAATAGAATGTGGCTACAGTGATACTACATGATTTCCAAGACTACGCCATAAGAAGCCTTGCAGCTTCTAAGTTGATCCCTTTGGAGTACTTGCTCTGGGAGAAGCTAGCCCCACATAAGAAGTTCAAATGTCATAAGACTGCCATGCTTTGAGAAAGCCCAAGGTTGCCATGTGAAAAAGCCACAAAAGAGAGGGAGAGAAAGAAAGGTAGAGGATAGAGAGCCCAGACAGCCCCTACCTGCTCCAGCTATCTCATATGAGGAGTCAGACATGTGAGACAAAAAGCCATCTTGGGTGCCCCATCCAGTCGAGCTTTCAGATGACTCTAGTCTCTAACACCATGTGACTACAACTGCAAGAGAGACCTCAAGCAACAATAGCCTAGCTAACACACACACACACACACACACACGAAACGTGAGAGATAGTAATAAATTAGTATTGTAAACCTCTGAGTTTCAAGAAGATCTGTTACATGGTAATAGATAATCAAACCAGTTCCAAAGAAATATTTTCTTTTTATTGAAAGCCAAAGAACTGGCCTTTGAAGAACTTGGATTATAAGGGAAACAACAACACACCCACAGAAAGCAACATAAATACCCTACAACATAACTCATCTGCAAATATGAAAACAATCTTTTCCAACTAAGGAACTGCTTCAGGAGGCCTGCAAGTGGGTTTGTGAAGAAAGTGGCACCAGCCTTGCCAAGGAGAGTAGCCAAACTAATCCTGGCAGTCAGTGAGGGGGACAGCTGTCACATCTACAAAAAAAGTAAAGACAGAGCCTAGAAACATGATGAATTGTAAAGCAGAAAAGTGAGCAGAGAAAAACTGGCAAAACACATTGTAAAATATTCAAATGCTCACATTAAAAATACAAGCAAAAGAAATACAAATTAAAGCAAGACATTATTTTTCAACTATCAGATTGGCAAAGATCTTTTTAAAACGATAATACTTGGGCTTGCAGGGTTCAGTGACACCCTAGTGCCCTTTTGGCCAGAGTATATTGGAAATGAATCTAGTCTTTCTGTAGAGCTATTGCATCAGAGCCTTTAAAATAATCATACCTTTGGCCTGTTACTGAGTTTCTAGAAATTTAACCAGAGGAAATTATTAGGCATTTATACAAAAATTATTGTGTTTCTTTTATAGATTTACTTATAATAGCATGAATTAAATATAACCCAAATGTCCAATAATAAGGAAAAGGTTAACACTGTAATGATATAACTACTGGTGATATTCAAAATATTTAACAACTGGTATGACACGGGCACCAACCAATTATAACTACAACCAACACACCAACCAATCAAAACCAATAGACTAACCAATCATAACAGATGCACCAACCAATTAGTAACCAACCATGTTACCTAACGGCTGGATATCTGCCTAGGGTTCTTCCATTTAATTGAAAATCATACAACTTTTACAAACCATGTTTAATGATATCACAGCATAAAGTTAAGCGAGAAAAAAAGAGAATAGACCTCATTATATACACACATACAAATGTACGCATAGAAAAAGGAAGGAAAATACGAAATATAGTGGTTGTCTTGAATGGTGAGATAATCAGTCTTGACTGGTGGCATTTGGGGTGAGTCATTTGTTTTCTTTCTTTGTGCTTTTCAGTGCTTCTCAAAATCATCTATGATAAGCAGGGACTATTTTCATAAGTTATCAGAAAAAAGTCACATTCATAAAGGAAGAGATTAAGTAATCAGAGAGCTGTGGTTGGTTGAAGTGTATGAAGTTGGAGTTAGAGTGATTAGCAGAAATGAAGGGAGGTTCTATTTGGGAATGGAGTGTGGAAAACAATAGTAACTTCAGGATGAGAATGGAGAAATCATGAACAGAAGGAATTCTAAGTGCTTGAACAAGGCAATCACAAGAGGAAAGCGGTGCTAGATGCAGGTAATTCTAACTGCGAGGAGCAAGTCTGGTGGAGAGAGGTGAGAAAATGAGAAGCACTAAAGGGCTTCTGCAATATCCCTGGCAGCTAAGTCAACATGTACATGAGTACACCTCCATGGTTTAGGTTTCTTCCACCTTGTCAGGATTTTGACTTTTGCCAAACACTTCTGCTCTGGTCATGCATCTTGAGCAACTCAACATCTATCTGATCAACAAATGAAGCTTTGGTATCTTCTCCCAGTTAAGTATCTTTGTAGAAAGGTGAAAACAGAAAAAAAGTAGAACACTAATACCAAAAAAAAAAAAAAATCCAAAAAACCAAAGTCAGAATTTTCACTTACCCCATGGCAAAAGAGTTTTGGATGAGGCAAGATTTGGCTCAGATATCTAAAGGCATCCCTCCCTCTTAACTTTTTATTTGGAAACAATTTCAAACTTACAGAAAAATTGTAAAACTAAGAATAGAAAAAAGAGTACCCTTCACCCAAATTCACCTATTAACATTTTACCCATTTGTTTTATCATTTGTTCTCTTTCTCTTTCCCTTTTTCCCTACTCTCTCATATACATATGTAAAAATATATATGCAAAACATATGTGTAATTTGTAATTACTTAAAAATAAGTTGTGTATATCATGTGTATTTTTCAAATTACGATATTCTTCTATGTAGCCATACTACAGTTGTCTATCAACTTCAGCAATTTTTTTATTCAAAAAAATTTTAGTGTTAATTTATTTATGTTCAGACACAGAGAGAGCATGTGAGCAAGGGAGGGGCAGAGACAGGGGGAGAAAGAGAATCCCAAGCAGGTTCTGTGCTGTCAGCACAGAGCCCTATGTGGGACTCAATCTCACAAACCGTGAGATCATGACCTGATGATGCTATAATTTTATATGATCTATTGCCCATATTCCGAATTTTCCAGTTGATTGCATCATGTCTTTTGTAACACTGCTCTCCTCTTAGACCAGTCTAGAATCAGGTATTGCATTTAGTTGCTATGGCTCTTTAGTCTCCTTTTATATGCAGCTAATTTGTAGGATTAATTTATGCTACACACACACACACACACACACACACACACACAGAGGCATTCCTTCTCCATTTAGACATCAGTTTCATTTGAATTACACACTTTCCAAATTAGCTTTGCCAGGAGATTGCCCTCAATGGCACTCATCCTGTCTGACCTCTCTTACATTGTAATGCCAGGCAACACAGAGTCTGTTTGAGTGGTAGGTATAGTTATGTCCTCCCAAAACATTTTTCCCCCTTAGCCTTAAAAGGACTCATGGCTAGAAACTTTGTTGCAAATCATTATGAAGTGGTGACCATTTACTTTAAGAGAACATATTCTTCAATGCCTGACTGGGGAACAGTGGTACAGATTCTTTTGTGGTGGTGAATTACCAAATCACTTCACTGCCTGAAAATATTTTCCAATCCCCTCCTCCACCTGTCTCCTTCTGAAGTACCATGACCTTTGGACAGCCAGCCTGACAGAGAGAGCCCATTCCTCTTCAATTACTTTGATAAATGTAAGAGCAGAGATGGCTGCAGTTGATAGGCACAACCTAAACAAAGGCTCCAGTTGAGAACTTCTGATGGCTACAGTTTCCATCTGAGCCTAGCAGACAGGTATTAATCCCTATAAATGCTGTAGCCAAACCATATGGGTGGGGGAAACTTGACCACTACAGTGAAATCACAGACACACTGCAAACTGAAAGACTACACCTCTCCCAATGTCACGGTTTATTTGCATGCAATCCCAGTCAAATCAATATCGCCATCTTAATCAAGAGGGAATTACAGGCTTCGGCAGAGAGGTAACATTGTTAGTAATTACATTCAAGCCGTTTTTAGACCTAAGCACTGCACTCTGAGCTGAAATGTTTAAACAGATATAAGGGAGGGAAAAAAAACACATGGCGAGAGCTTGAGGGCTGTTTGTGCCCAGAGTGGTGATTCAGAAGTCATTGTGTTCATGTTCAAACTTTAGAATGGAAGTGCCAGACCAGGAATCTAAGGATCAAGGAGAGAAAACAGCAGTGGCATTGTGGATGTGAATAACATGAGTAGAGCGTGTTGTAATCTTCATTGTAACCAGCCAGACTTTTTTTCTTTTAATCAAAATACACCATCTCTGTGCATCTTTTAAGGGGAAAATTCCTGGCATGGTTCCTATGTAAGACATAGTGGGTTTACAGCTTGCCAGAGATACAATGTGGGAAGAGGACCCCTCTGGCTGGCTGTGACATGTTCTTGTGAGCCCAGGGCACCGCACCCTGCCCAGGCCTTCCAAGTAGCAAGTAGAAATTAAGGGAGGTGGGGATGGTGGGGAAGCAGATCCAACAACATTCATTTGTACTTAAAGTTTTGTATTGTAAATTCTTTTCATCCATTTTCCACCCCACCCCACCCCCAATTTGTGTTCCAGTTCTTGAGAAAGAGGACTTGCTTAAATTGAGAAAGTCTGAAATGGTGTTTGTGGATAAGGAAATGTGCTTTTTCAAGTTCAAATGCAGTTGGCATCAAAGCAGAAGAGGTGCAGTGGAAGAGACATGCTTTAGTTAAAGAAGAAAAAGGACTTATAATTAACTCTAAAATGGCATCTTGAACCAGGCTGGCCTCAGCTGGAAAGGGCTTTGTTTATATGCAAAGGACTTCTTCTAAAGGCACTAGAAAATCTTATCCTGGAGGAGGTAAACTTCTTGATATCTTACCTATTCTACTCACTTGGTTATCCTCCCTCCCACTTTTTTCCTGATATATGTCAAGAAAAGGTCAACTTTAACTCCTATCAGGAATGATCACATATTTCAAATTAATCTATTTTCACTGGTTAAATACTGCCCCACACACATGGTTTTACCATCATAATTATTGTATAATGGTGTTTTATTAATAGGCTCCCATGGGAACAAAGTCAGCCAGGTCATCGAGAGGATGATGATGTTGGGACCCTCAGGACTGGCTTGGTGGCAACAGCAGTGAGACACAGAACGTTCCCTGTGTGCCCCTGATTCTGGACATGTCTGTGGGGCCAGGGCTCAGCCCAGCTCGACACAGAGCTACTTTTGAAGGCTGGTGCATCCCGGGTGTGGTGTGGGTGTGCTCAGAGTCCCCTTGGCACAGGGCTATCTGAAAAAGGAAAGAATGTCCTTTGCCAGTCACCCTCTCCTCTGCAAAACAGAGCCTTAGTCCACCTTGCCTAGAAGGAAGAGGGTGAAGTAAAGGGCTCTGAGCTCTGGGGCACAGCCATATGCATCTCACATTACTTCACACCATTATAAATTTCCATCAGTGAAAGGTGTTATTAAATGTGGCCAACCCCCCCCCCATAGGATTCCATTACCCTGCATCTGGCATTCATTGGCCTTTCCCTCTGAGGAACGCCCACCCCGTATATCCCATCACCAAACACTGCCAATTTTACACCTTAGAATTGGACACCTGCTTTGTCTCTTTCTCCCATTCCCAATATACTGCTCATCACTTGCCCATTCATCTGACCACTGAAAGAACTGCTTAGCTATATTCTTGCCTCTGGCCACTAACTTCTAGTACGACCTTCACACTGTCACTAGAGAGACAGACAGATGGGTGAGTGGCTAGAGAGAGAGAGAGAGAGATTGAGACAGTCATGCCACCCTGTGACCCAAAACCTTTCCGTGGTATATTAGTCCACTCGGGCTCCTAAAATAAAATACCACAGATTGAGTAGCTTAAACAACGGAAATGTGTACTCTCACAGTTCTGAGGGCTAAAAGTCTAAGATCAAGGTGTCAGCAGGTTTGATTTCTTCTGAGGCCTCCCTCCTTGGCTTGCAGATGGCCACATTCTTGCTATGTCCTCACATGGTCACCCCTCAGTCTGTAGGTACAACATGTCTGGCATCCTTACAAGGGCATCTGTCATGCTAGGTTAAGGTTGACCCTAATAATCCCATTTTAAGTACCTCTTTAAAGACTGTATCTCCCAATACACTCCTATTCATACGAACAGGTAGGGGGACAATTCAGCTCATACACGACTTGACCAATAGAATATGGTGGATGTGATGTTCTATTTCTAGTCCCAAACTTTAAAAAGCTGGGAGCTTCCTCTTCCCGTCTCTGCAAACTTGTTGTTGGAACCCAAGAGTCATGCTCTGAAGAAGCTCAGGCCATGTGGAGATACCACGTGTAGGTGTTCTGGCTAACGGCCCCTGCTAAAGTCCTAGCAACTACAAGATAAGTGGGTGAGATGTTTTCAATTTCAATTTCAACTCCAATC
Organism: Lynx canadensis; assembly: GCF_007474595.2. NCBI lineage: Eukaryota > Metazoa > Chordata > Mammalia > Carnivora > Felidae > Lynx > Lynx canadensis. The sequence continues at coordinate 105,513,290 of NC_044308.2, read as the reverse complement.
CCAGCCACCTGCTGACCGCAACCACATGAAAAACCCTGGATGAGAATCTCTAGCTGAGCCCAGTTGTTCCTAGAACCATGAGAGTTACTAAAGTAATGGCTCAATTTCAAATCACTAAGTTTTGTGATGATGTCTTATGAAACAGCTACTTTTGTGTGAAGTCTTCCAATTACAGCATTGACAAATACAAATTTAGAACACAAAACACTGCTTCAGCCAAATTCTACACTTCTGTGGGCTGCCAGATGTTCTGCGTTTTTTTTTAATTTTTTAAAGTTTATTTATTTATTTTGAGAGAGAGAAAGAGAATGAGTGAGGGAGGGTCAGAGACAGAGGGAGAGAGAGGATTCCAAGTGGGCTCCTCCACGCTGAGCACAGAGCCTGACTCAGGGCACATTCTCACAATCGTGAGGTCATGACCTGAGCCAATACCATCTGCCCAACCAACTGAGCCACCCAGGGGCCCCCAGAAGTTCTGTTTATAACTTCTGTATGTTCTAGCAATACCCAAACACTTGGAGTGTCTGCCAGCACCTTGCTGGTTCATACCTCTGTGCCTTTGCAAATGCTATTCCCTCAATCCAAGCATTCCAGCTGCTTAGTTTCCCTCAGAGAAGACCTTGTTAACTTTGGGGGAATAAATGAACAGGTGACCATATAATCAAGGACTGACTGTACCGGGATCACTTCCTGTCTTCCTTGATTCTCCCTTGAATCCTTGTCTTACGCCCTTTCACTAAGGTAGGCAGTCTTGGCTCTGTCCTTGCCACTTGCAACACAATGGCCTTGACATGTTATATACTTTTTATTTTCCAGCTTCCCTCACCCGGGGGATGTTTAGTGGCCTCTTTCCCGTGGACGGCTTCCTTATTCTCTTCCTTCGTCTTTCCTCAGGCAATTCTGTTGTTTATCCACTTTTCTCTTTAATGGCTTTCAGTTATTCAAGGAAGATTGTCAAGTGCCACAAGGTCACCAGGAAACGCACTCTGCAGTCCAGAGGGCACAGAGATGGGCACAGCACACGCAGTCACTGAAGAGCCCACCATGGTCTCACTGCACCTTCCAGCAACGGGAACACCCCTAACTTAATGCTAAAAGCCCACCTGCAATCAGAGATGACCTGTGGATACACAGGTCTATGGCAGTCCAGATCGAATCCTTTCTTTTTCACAAGTAGTAAATCGTAAGGAAAACCTCTTTTCACAGTGGTAAATGCTTGTTTGCCTCTCTTTTTGCTTCATCCCAGCAGCTTAGTGACACTCAACTTATTTCTTTGTCCTTAGATTGAAAAAAAAAATTTTTTTTGATCTTGCAACTCAAATGGTAGCTAGATGCCTCTTAAATATTTCCCCTGCATCTAGTGTCTCTGCCACCCCAGCTCCTTCCACATAACATGGTAGATTTCATCTTTTTTAAATGCCACCTAAAAACTATCATCAGAGGCTATCCATATACCCAAAAGCTGCTCCAAGTGCCATGGCTAGAAGTCAAAGGCATCTAAGGCCTGGCCCCAACCGATTTCTGCCCCCTCCTCTCCTGTAACTCCCTGCATGAACCCCGGCTCCAGTCAGACACAATCCCTCATTGTTCCTCAGGACACTGGGATGCCTCCCCCAGCTCAATAGTTCTTCTCCTACTTTCCTTCCTCCACCTACAAACCCCACACTTGCTACAGAGGACTTTCAACCTTTCATGATCCTTTCTCCAAAATCTTGGAGAAACCCAAACGTCTCTGCACCCAGATGATACAGGCTCTACAAACTGAGATACATCCCTCACCTTGTCCTCTCTCTGCATGCACGTTCCACATATCCAGAGAGACCTAGCCTTTCAAAGGCAGAAGTCATGTTTTGTAAAACTTTATATCCCGAGGACCTAGCATGACTCCCCATGGTAGATGCTCTGTACATGTCCGACATGCAGACCTGTGTATGTATAAATTGTTTGCTTTTGTTATTGATTAGACACAACCCAACTGACAGTTATACATCTTTGGACGGTGACCTTGACTTTCCTTCTGACCCTGTAATAATGTGTAAAACTTAGCAGGATTTACTGGGTACTCATTAATTAAATAATTGATTAGGGGCCCTACACTGTAAACACCACCTACAGAAATGTGAAATCCTGTCTCTAAAACAAACTTGCTTACCTCCAAACCATGACACTCGATACTCCTGGGAAGTCACCAAAACAGTATCTGAGAAAAAGGCTATAGGCACCAAAAAGGGAATCAATATGATTATTGACTTTATTATTATTTTTTATCTCACAGGACCCTGGGATTAGTATCCATGCTGAAGCATGCAAGTAGCAGGCCAATAAGTGTCTGACTTTAAATATGTAAAAACTAACCTAGGAAACAAGTCAATAGGCTTAACTCAGAAAGCATTCAGCTAGGGGGAGTTCAGCTCACTTCTCACTTTTTTAGAATGACTAGATTCTAAAGACACTGCTGAATGCCAATGAAAAGAAAAGGGGTAGAAGCTTCAAGTAAATAGGGCCATGTTGGCAAATCTATATGCAATTAATATAAGGATTAAAAGTTAATAAGCATCCTGGATTCTGGTTAGATTTTAAATGCAGCTTAATAAGACTATTAGGACAGAAAAATCTGACCAAGAATTGGCAAGTTGAGGTAGAACTTTCTAAATCATTTTTTTAAAGCTAAATAGGGTGCTTTACAGCTATTCATGCCCCAACAAATACAAACAACATATTATGACTTTTACTTAAATGACAATGACCAGACACATTTAAGTATTTCCACTGAAGACTCCCCATTTTGTGGATGATTAAAAGCAAGGTCAGGAAGCATTAAGTAACTGATTCAGTCACAGAGGCATCCTAACCCAAAGGTCAGCAGCCTTCCCCTGCACCCACTGCTCCTAATTCAAAAAGAATGGGACCTCTGGAGAGAAAGGGTTCAAAGATAAAGTGTCTGCAGTGCATGACTCTTAAATGGACAATACTAAATTATTTAGCATATATTTGTACTTATGAAAAATTGGAGTTCTTTTTTTTTTTAATGTTTCTATTTAGTTTTGAGAGAGTGCAAGCAGGGGAGGGGCCGAGGGGGGGGGGGGACAGAGGATCCAAAGCAGGCTCTGCGCCGACAGCAGCCAGCCAAAGAGGGGCTGGAATTCACAAACTGTGAGATCGTGACCTGAGCTCAAGTCTGACACTCAACTGACTGAGCCACCCAGATGCCCCTGAAAAATCAGAGTTCTTAAGTTGACTTCCTGGACCAATGAGGGCAAACTGGATTCTCCCCAGGAGCTAATCTGATCAATTGTCTTAAGCCCAATGTTGACAGTTTCCAAGAATACCTCTGGGTTTGATAGGAAAAGTAAATCAACAGATAGTGATGTCTGTCACAGGCAAGGAGAGTTGTGTGTTAGTAGTATCCATGCCACATATTTACCATTTCTGATTTAGACACTTAGATGTTGATTTTGTTGTGGATTTCCTCTGTTTCTGACTGGGACTCAGATCCAGTCCTCCCAGCATAAAAATAGCTGTTTGGACAGGTCAGCTGTAATAGGGGAGCTGTGAAACACCTTGTTTCAGGTAGAACCATCCCATTGGAAGGCTGAATCAGTGTCTCTGAATTATTTGCTTTGTGATATATCTCAGGGGAAAATGCACGGAATATGAAGATTCTAACCTCCCTCAAAGAAAAGCACATGGTTCATCTTGTTAACAACTGGTACCTCACAGTGAGAAGAGTGTTGTTTGCAAACTGCCATGCATGAGATAATATCACGTTTTAAAATATTAACTGATTTTTTCCTCCCATTATGTATCCCTTTTCTTTTCTCGGTCGGTCACCCCCTACTCCCACTTCAACCTGTGAGAATCTGTTTTCAGTGGAAGGATTGGACAAGACAATGAAACTAAAATAGCCAGTCACACGCTCAGACACATTTTTGTTTATCCATTCTGCAGTCTTGGACATGTATGTAATTTCTACTTTGTGTCCATGATGCATACTGTTACTGTGAACATTCAGGTACAAATTTTTGTATGAAGATATGTTTTCGTTTCTCTTAATGAAGCAATTCCTCTCTTGTATCTGTTTCTTTTATCAGAGAAGTCAAAGGCTTACCAATATGCTTCCTCTTTTTTCACTGGCCAGAGTTGACTTCAATGATCACCTTTGTCTATGAGACTGGAAAAGACTGATAAATGTTCCTGGTTTATTTTACTATGGGAGTTGAGAAAGGGAAAAAAGGAATTGGGGATGACCATTGGATCATCCAACTAACAATGTGCTTCCAATGGAGATGTGCCCGCTGAATATCTCCACTTGTGTGCCAGGCACCTCAAAATCACCATACCCAACTCTCAACTCATCATCTCCACCCTCCTAGCAAGCCTGGTCCTTCTCCACACCAGGCTTGTCTTCCTTGACCCCTTTCTTTCCCTCACCCCTGGACCTAATCGATCTCCAAGTTCTATTTTACCCCCTATACATGTCTCAAATCAGTTCTCTTCCTTCCATCTTCTCCACACTATTTAAGAAACCTTCATCTCCTCCCTGCACTGACACGATAGCCTCCACCCTCTCCTCCTTCCAACCCACTCTCCTCACTGTGCCCAGAACCATAGTTTCAAAATGCAAATTGACTCATGATGCTGTGATACTTTAAAACTCTCAAAGGCTTCTCATTGTAAAAGCAACGAAATATTAAACTCCATCAAGTCCCTTTATGATGTTGCCTTCCCCAGGCCTTTGCACATGCTATTCTTTCTGGCTTAAATATTTCCCCCCTATTCTTTTGTCTAATTAATTCCTACTTGTCCTTCAAAGCTCAGCGCAAGCATCCTTCACTCTAAAAATCTTCCCTGATTGACCAAACAAGGGCAAGTCCTCTTTATATGTTCTAACAACAGGTATTTTGCCTTCACCCATTTGACATACACAATTAACTCAGTACGGAATTGTGTGTTTAGCATCTGTCTTTCTTGCATGAAAGTAAGTTCCATGGGTCAGGGAAGCATTGTCTTGCTCTCTACCCCTTCTCCCATGCCTAGCACAATACCTCATATATGGAAGGCTCTTGTGTAGCTATTGAATATATAACAGGATTAAATGAGTTCATGAATAAATGGAAAGTGTTCAGGGCCAATCACTAACACAAAGAAAGCCAGTAAAGGAACTCTGCATCTGAGGAGCAGAAGAAGAAGAGAAGATTAAAGAGATTTGTTTTCCTTCAGAAAGTACAATAATGTTCTTGTGGACAAAATTGTTAGGCAATAATAGCCTTTGGGTGCCTGATTACTAAAGCATTCAACGATATTTGTTCAGATATTATTTTCTGATCCTTTTCTCAAGTTCAAGTCTCTTGAAGGCTAGGACAATTTCTTTTTTTTTTTTTTTTTTTTTATGTTTGTTTACTTTGAGAGAGATAGAGAAAATGAGTGGGGGAGGGAGAGAGAGAATCCCAAGCAGGCTCTGCACTGTCAGCACAGAGCCCACTGTGGGGCTCCATCTCACGAACTGTGAGATCTTGACCTGAGCCAAAATCAAGAGTCCAACACTTAACTGACCGAGTCACCCAGATGCCCCAAAGGCTAGGATACTTTCTGCCAAATATCTGAAGAGTACTAGTGTGGAGCCAGGTGCAACTCCTGGACAGACACCTAATAAATACTTTGAGTTTAATGGAATCTGATTATCACTAAACTGTAGCACTACTGACTTCTGGTCTCCAAAAATGCTGTAAGGAGAAAGCAAATAGTTGTGTCCTGAGGGCAAGGATAGTATCTTACAATCTTCACGGTGCCTGACACAGATGATCTATAAATGCCCACTGAATTGGGACCAGGCATGGGTCAGGCATTCCACAGAGTACTGGCACTGACCAGCCTGTCTCACCAGCCCTACTTTTTTACGAGATCTCCACTTTACGGAAGAGAAAGTACCCAATGCCCATGTCTGGGGAAATGACCTACTTTAGAAGAGCTCCTGTTTGGGGTGACTGGATGGGGCAGCTGGTCAAGTGTCCGACTCTTGATTTCAGTGCATGTCATGATCTCACGGTTCGTGGGTTCAAGCCCCACGTTGACCTCTAAGCTGACAGTGAAGAGCCTGCTTGGGATTTTTTTCTCTCTCCCCCTCTCTCTGCCCCTCCTCCACTCATGTTTGCTTGCTCTCTCTTTCTCTTTCTCAAATAAACTTAAAAAAAAAAAAAAAAAGGAAGAAGACCTCTTGTTTCAAGTCCAGAGATAGAGCCTCTGGGTCACCTCAAAAGAGATTACAACTTGGGGCGCCTGGGTGGCTCAGTCGGTTAAGCGTCCGACTTCGGCTCAGGTCATGATCTCGCGGTCCGTGAGTTCAAGCTCCGTGTCAGGCTCTGTGCTGACAGCTCAGAGCCTGGAGCCTGTTTCAGGTTCTGTGTCTCCCTCTCTCTGACCCTCCCCTGTTCATAAAAATAAATAAATAAAACGTTAAAAAAAAAAAAGAGAGAGATTACAACTTGCCCTCTCATCTTAAGGAAACAAAAGAAGATACTGTGGTGCTTAAGCTCACTCTCTTCTAAGTCATGGAAAAAGCAACTTTCTCTCAGTTGATCAGAACGTACCTATTGATTTCTTTTTCCCTAGAACAGTGTGCAATTGTGTGATTCAGCCCAGTCCCACTGTCCCTAAATCTTAATACTCTAGCCTTCTCTTTCATCTAATGATTTCATGGAAAAGAACATTAGTGCCCAACTGGACTCTCCTTGAGTCCAATTCTGATTCTGCTTTGCTGCTCAGCCCCAAATCATAAAGCAGAGCATTATTTCAGTCTGGGTATCCCCACCAAACCCACTTAATGTTGACCACTTAAGCCACTCGGTCAAGTGGAAATATGCTCTTTGTGATGTCTACATCACGAACTGTGCCAAGAGACACCGACCAGCTCCCCACAAATGCTGGCTGGAAAATGTCAAGGCCGGTAAAAACCTTTTTAAGAGAAGTCTAGAAGTTTTTCAACCAAATGTCAAATGAACATCTGCAAAGACAGTGATATTATAAAGCCTTTGTTCCGGCGCCTATGTCCTATTAAAATGTGTTTTAAAAAATGTATTAAAACTAACTCACCTGATGTTTTGCACCAGGGATTCAAGTCATTTGACACAGGATGAGATGTGTGACTATGCTTTATATTTTTCACAAACGATTTTTACAAATAGTGCATCTTTTATGGGAGTGGGGATTATATGCTCTATAAACAAGGACCAATATGCTCTATAAACAAGGACCAATCTGTACAGTTTGGGGTACAAATAACACACACCATTAATTCCTAAAGAGTGAGGCTGAAACACCATATGGTGACGATAGCAGGAATTCTGATCTATCCAAGGCCCTGACACCCTTTCTACTCTGTGCCCTCAAACTGCTCAGGCCCTTAAGGTGTCTAAAGAGCAAGTTCAGGGGTGCCTGGGTGGCTCAGTCAGCTGAGTGTCCGGCTTCAGCTCACCTCATGACCTCATGATTTGTGAGTTCAAGCCTCACATCGGGCTCTGTGGTGACAGGTCAGAGCCTGGAACCTGCTTCAAATTCTGTCTCTGTCTCTCTCTGCCCCTCCCTTGCTCATGCTCTGTCTCTCTTTCTCTCAAAAATAAACACACACACACACACACACACAAAATTTAATAAATAAATAAAGAGCCAGTTCAACCCAGCAGAACCCCATCACAAGGCACAGACTGAAGCTGAGGGTTGCTGGTAGCCTACAGTTGATGAATCACTTCCCAAGTGCAGAGAAGATGGGCCATATCTCCAGTTCCCACAGGAACCACAGGGGCTAAGTTGGTAACAATTCTTCAGGGGTGGGCTGTCCACTCTTCATGTTTAAATTCAATAAATAAAGAAGCTTTCTGCCAGGGCGTCTGGGTGGCTCAGTCGGTTAAGCATCTGACTTCAGCTCAGGTCACGATCTCGTTGTTTGTGAGTTTGAACTCCTCACTGGGCTCTGTGCCGACAGCTCAGAGCCTGGAGCCTGCCTCAGATTCCGCTTCTCCCTCCTCTCTGCCCCTCTCCCACTCACACTCTGGCTCTGTCTCTCAAAAAAAAAAAAAAAAAAAAAAAAAGAATGTTGAAAAAATTTTAAAATAAATAAATAAATAAACATTTAAAAAAAAATTTTTTTTAAAGAGAAGCTTTCTGCCAAAACAGCCACTACCCTTTGGATTCAGACTTTTTCATTTTCTTACTCTGTTCCATCCATCAGGAGCCAACTCTTCCCAAGTGAGTCAGGTGGGGAGGGCTTATAGGTCAGTTCTTACAGGTGTGAGGAAATGGGACTGCAGGCTGTGGTCAGCCAAGAAGATATGAGTGGAGGAGGGGAAGGGCTTGCTACCTGCACCAGGAAAGCTATCCAAAATGTTGGGTAGAAATCAAGGTGTCACAGCTAAGGCCACCATGAATGCCAAAGAGAACGCCATCATGAGAATTCTTCAAGGCATGATGACCCTTCCCTCCGCCCCCACCAGAATCCCTCCTCAAAAGGCCTGGCCCCCAGGCAATTCCCTCTTAGGGATCAGTTGTTTCAGTTCACATAAATATCTATATCTGAGTGAGCAAGCTGACCCTAGGAGGGCTGAATGAAGACCAGCTCCCACATCTCACCCATCCCTCTCTTCAGGTCATGACACCCACTCATTCACACACTCAACTAAGAAGAGCTTGATTCTGTTAAAGAGCATGGAAAGTATGCTTCAAAATTCTGTCCTGGACTGATCTACATGTGAAGCGGCTGGCAGCTTCCTCTTCCTGGAGAAAGGGGAAGGTGGGGGGGGCCACAGAAATGTAATCTCTGGCCAGAAGCTTCTCTGGCAGAGCACCCCACCACACTCCAGACCCTCTGCTCCCCTCGCCAGACCTTGCCAGCAGGGTGCCACCCACTGAACACCCCAGTTCTCAAGACCATCATTGTTGATGACAGTTTCACCGAATAATGCTACTTAGACTCAAAATGGGCTTTGCAGCCCAGGATGCTGAAACACTTCCCCACCTTCTTTGGCAATTTAATGTACCTCACACCTCAAAAACAGTAAAATGAATCACACTTCAGTACTCTGCTTTGTGTTTCTCCAATTGAGAGGAAAGATCTTCAAGTACAGCACCTTAGCTATTCTTTTCTCGCGTAGGGAGTTCCTTTATTTAAAGAGAACTATCTGTCCTGCGTCCCAGGGGTTTTGAGTCCCAGGTGGAGCTTCTGGGCAAATGCTGACAGGATGCACAATTAAAGCTGGAGAATGTTGTAGTTGCCTTTCTTACATCACTCTGCTTTTGAAACTTCAGAATAAATTGCAACCCGTACAGTCTTATTGGAATTAGAATTCTTATTCCTGTTGGCAATTTCTCAACTCCCGAAGTTTAAAAAAGAAAATCAAAGGCATACATATCTTTCTAAAACAGCACTCTGCCTTCTCCTCCCAACGCTATTTTCTTTGCCCTGCCTTAAAAACTGTGCTTTCCCTCCCTGATGAAGTCTCTGATGTGAAATCTGCCTGTAGGCACTTTATCGAGATGGAACTCACCCTCCATTCCTGCCTCAATTACTTTTCATAGAGAACCCAAAATTCCTTATGCCAGGTTTCCTACTCCCAAACCATCACACAGTGCCCTAGAATTTTCCCATTATGTAAAACAGAGAACTAAATAAAAAACAACAACATAAAAATATTTTATCCTAGTGATGGGTGATTCTTCAAGTAATGGAGTCAAGAAAATTTGATTCTGCCTTCAGCTCAATTTATGTGATCTCCCCCAAAATTGGAAACTAAAAGGAAGCAATTTATATATAATTGGAGGGAAATCAGATTTTTGTTCAACCTAAAAAGCAAAAATCAATATACAATTAATGATGGAGAAGATGAGTCCAACAGCTTCAAATCCCTCCCAGATCAAGCTAGCAACATATAACAAAATAAATGATGAAATCAACACGGTGCTGTTGGTTCTTTTGCCTTCAGAACAAACATCAGCATCATGTGCACCTGTCCAGTGATTTATTGAACCACACGCTACCTCTTACATGAGTTACACATCCCAGTTATATTCTAGTCACTGTGTGCAGTTGTGCCCCCTGAATCTACAAGGCACTACATGGCACAGTGGCTAGAAATTGGGACTCTGGAGTTAGACTGCCTGGATTCAAATCCTAGCTCTGCTACTTACTATGGGGTGTGTGCCAGATGGACCCGGCTCTCTGCCCTGATGCTGGACTGTACAACTGACATCGATAGGCTTCAAAAAACTTCTGATAAAGTTCTGCCCAAGTCCACCTCTGAAGTTTCCTGGCAGGAGTCCACAGGAGGAAGGAGAGGGAGATTAGGGTATTTATTCCCTGGGCTCTTTCTCTGCAAGGTTGCCATGGGCTAACAGTGCCCCTGCCCAGAGTTCACTGCTCTGTACAAAGTGCAATTGGCTTCACACACATCTCCCTCCTCCTGAGTTAGCCCATTTTGTAAACAAACCCTCCCAAGTTAACTATTTTCGTGTGTCATCTGTACTCCGTTTGGACCCTGAGTGATAAACTGTGTGACTCCAGATAAATTACATAACCTCTCCATGCCTCTAGCTATATAAAATGGAGATAATAATACTAACTTACCTCCTAGGCTTCTGAGGATTGAATGAGTCATTAATATGTGTGAGATACTTAGAACAATGCCTGGTATGTAATATGCATAATTATTGTAGTTTTATCTCTACACCATCGTCATCATCATTGTCAACATCAGGCAGCACTAGTAAACAAAGGTGACAACGCCAATGTCCTGTAGGAGCTAACCATCTGATTTCTAGCATGCTGAGTTGTTTGTGGAGAGCTGTTTTTTAAAGAAAGGATCCAGAGAAAGCTGGCAATTACTACAGAAGGTAGCTTAAGGGAAATCCAGGGGTGATTGAACAACAGTCAGCAGTTAAGATCAATGGTCATTACTAGGGTTCCCATTACTAGTGGTTCAGCTGCTTGCTCTGTTTTTTCTCAAAGTCCTTTTGATATACCTTATCCTAGATTCATGGACATTTAGAGCTAAAAAGAACTCTAACTAGAAACATAACCTTTCATTTAGCACTTTATTTAGAAAAGAAAACTGATTTAACCAAAATAAATTTTTAGGCCATTTAGATGTGGACTGTGCATAAGAAAAATAAATGGGAAAAAAATATTGAAGTCTTTTAGTCTTGCTCAAGGGACTCTCACCTAACCATTTGGAGAGATTTATTTCTAACCAAGGTTTCCTAAATCCAAGAAAGAATATTATTGTATTCTCTCTCTAGAGAAGGGAAATGGATCTTAATTTTTAAAAAAAAAGAAGAAAGAAAACAAAGAGAAAACGGAAGTCCCCCATCCATTCTGCAGACTGATTTATAATACCCATTAGGTTCAGAGGAATATGAATTGCTATGTGTCCAAAGCATTTGACCAGGACTTATATTCTATTCCAAGAGTGATAATAAATGGGGGTGGGGGTCCTTATACCTCAAAAGAAGGGAGAAACTTATAAGAGATTATGTGTGCCCAAGCTAACTTGTGAGAGTCCCATTCCCCTGATAGAATGAAGGTCTAAATCCATGCATTTAAAAATTGGAATCTTCGGGGGAAAAGAAACTAGATCTCAACCCTGAATATTCTATTTCATCTCCCTGAGCCTCTATTTCCTGTAAAATGAGAGGGTTGAACCAGATGGTCCCTGTGATTCCTTCTAGTACTTTATTTCTAGAATTCAGTGAATTTTAAATTGGATATTACAGGTATCAAAGAGCCCCCTTCCCAGCCTCAGATTCTATTACAAAGAAACAGATGAAGGCCACATCTTAGTTGTGAAAGGATCAAAGCTACTTCTTTCTTTCTTTCTTTCTTTCTTTCTTTCTTTCTTTCTTTCTTTCTTTCTTTCTCTTTTTTTAAACATTCCTGAGTGGGTTTCTGATCCTTGAGTCCAAAAATTCATTTTAAACTCATCCAGTTGTTTCAAAATCCTGGTGAACAAATTTAGTTAAAAGAAATGATTTATGAGTAGCATGCCAGAGGTCACTTCATTAACATGTTCAATTAGGAAACCCACTTGGAAGATGGAATTGAAAGTAGAAGGGTGAAAAGACACTTTGAGCAATGAGAAAACAAATCATCCACTGAGAGAAGTACTTGCGTCACAGACAACGAGTAAAGTTCTAGTAGCTGAGACATGTTTTTAAAAGCAGCAAATCAGTAAGGGAACCACACTCCAAAAGAAAAATGGGCACAAGATTACACTTTATAAGAGAGAAATGACCGATGAGCATGAAAAGATGCTCAGCATCAGGGTGCCTGCGTGGCTGGGTCGGTTAAGCTTCTGACTCTTGATTTAGGTTCAGGTCTTGGTCTCACGGTCTTGGGATCAAGCCCCGAGTCAGGCTCTGCACTGGGCATGGAGCCTGCTTAAGATTCTTTTCCTTCCCTTCACTCCTCCCTTACATGCATGTGCACATGCTCTCTTTCTCTCAAAAAAAAACCACACTAAAATTAAAAAATATTTTCAGAGAGATACTCAGCCTCGCTAATAATCAGGGAAATGCAGCTAAAAACAACAAAGACTATTTCACTCCTATCACTTCGGCAACAATTTAAATGACTGACAATACCAAGGATTGGTGAAGATGTGTAGACATAGGGATACACATGGCTGGTCATAGTATAAACAAAAACAAACATTTTAGGGGCACCTGGGTGGCTCAGTTAAGTGTCCGACTTCAGCTCAGGTCATGATGTCACACTCTGTGAGTTTGAGCCCCGCGTCGGGCTCTGTGCTGACAGCTCAGAGCCTGAAGCCTGCTTCAGATTCTGTCTCCCTCTTTCTCTGCCCCTCCCCTGCTCATGCTCTGTCTCTCTCTGTCTCAAAAATAAATAAAAACATTAAAGAAATTTTAAAAAAAACAAACATTTTGGAGACAAAATCTAATGAAGTGGAAGACATACATACACTAAAGCCTAGTAATTATATTCCTAAGTATATAATTCAGGGAAACTCTAACATAGTAGTTCAAGCTGATAGCTTACAAGAATATATTTATAATTGCAAAAATGGGTTACAATCAACATGTCTATCAAATAATGAAAAGGTAAATAAATTTGGTATAATCCTATAATGGGATATTACGCAGAAGTTAAAATAAATGAGCTTTTCAGAAACAGATCAACAAACACAAAGAACAAATTTATGGTTGCCAGAGGGAACGGGGTAGGGTAAGAGGCAAAATGGGTGAAGGGGAGTGGGGAGCACAGAGTTCCAGTCACGGGATGAGTAAGTCATGAGAATAAAAAACACAGCATAGGGAATATAGTCAATGATAGTGTAATAGTGTTGTATGGTGACAGATGGTAGCCACACGTGTGTAGAGAATAGCATAACATGTAGAGATATAGATGGGGGCACCTGGGTGGCTCACACTGTTATCTGTCTGACTTCAGCTCATGTCATGATCTCACAGTGAGTCTGAGCCCCATATCAGACTCTCTTCTGTCAGCACAGAGCCCACTTGGGATCCTCTGTCCTTCTCTGTCTCTGCCCCTGTTAATATTTTTTTTATTAAAAAATAAAAGAGCCCCTCCTTCCAAAAAAGATTAAAAAATAAAATAAACATTAAAAAAACACATAGAGATATAGGGATGTTGAGTCACTATGTTATACATCGAATATAACATTGTGTGTCAGCTAGACTCAAATAAAAAATTTTAAGTAATAAGTGAAAACAAAATGAATGAGCTTTTTCAGCCACATGTACCAACAATAATTTATAAATGTCTAGTCATATGTATTTATAATATTATTTCATTTATCTAGTGTTATAAAATGTGCAAAGAACTATATTATTTATGGATACATATACATGTCGTTAATATATAAAGTCATGGACCAGAATGTATTTAGAGTTGATGTGTCTGATATCAGGAGAGTGGAAACATCTGATGAAGGAAACTAGGAAATCTGAATAAGAAAGTGTTCACACGGCACAGGGGATTTCCATGATGTTTTGTTTATTTTAAAAAAGAGGAAAAAATGTTCTGTGGAAGGAGTAGGGAAATTACCAGATGAGCCTGGAACACCTTGTGATAACAGAAAGTAAGGAAGTACTCAAAAAAGATGGGGCGGGGCGCCTAGGTGGCGCAGTCGGTTAAGCGTCCGACTTCAGCCAGGTCATGATCTCGCACTCCGTGAGTTCGAGCCCCACGTCAGGCTCTGGGCTGATGGCTCAGAGCCTGGAGCCTGTTTCCGATTCTGTGTCTCCCTCTCTCTCTGCCCCTCCCCCGTTCATGCTCTGTCTCTCTCTGTCCCAAAAATAAATTAAAAAAAAAGTTGAAAAAAGATGGGGCATCTAGAAAGGATGTAGAAGTCATCTGGAAGGAGCTACCGATGGCCAAATCTAGAATACTTTGAGTGGCAAAATAATGACAGTAGTGGGACATAGCTTATAGAATAAAGCAAATTTCATGAGTCCATATTGATGTAACTAACTAACTAAATGGGAGAGAAAGCATGATGGAAATAGAAAAATCACCATTTGACAAGCACCAAAGTAATAATTGTTGCATGCAGGAATCACCAATGGATGCCTAAATTGGGGCTTAAATTGGTAGGTAAAAGATATGATGAAAAAGAGGACATGTTCGGAGTCTCGATGTATTCTGCACAAGATATTTATTAATATTACTAATTACAAAGAGGAAAAGAGTAACTTCACAGGGGAGAAACCCGGAAAACATCTCCTTAGCCAAGTGATCAAAGTGAACATAACCATTAGTGGAACATATCAACATTGAAAACCTGATACGACGCACTGAAAAGGACACAAAGTCACTTCTGGGTAGTCTTGCTAAAATGTATAACATGAATTTAAACATAAGAAAACAGCAGACAAATCAAAATTGAGTCAGTCCACAAAACAAATGACCAGTACTTTTCAAAAGCATAGGATCATAAAAGAAAAAAGAAGACTGAGGAGCAATCCTAGATGCAATGTAGGATCTTGAACCAGAAAAAGGACTTCAGTGGGAAAAAACTGGTGACATCTGACTGAGGTCTGTGCACTAGTTAAGGGTATGGTATCAATGTCAATTTCCTGCCTTTGATCTTTGTACTATGGTTATGTAAAGTGTTAACACATTTGAGGAATCTAAGTGAAGGGTTTATATAGTCTCTGTCTTGTTTTTTGCAATATTTTAAGCCTATAATTATTTCAAAATAAAATGTTGTATAAAAGCTGAAGCAAATATGACAAAAGTTTTAATGGTAAGGAAGTATCTATTATCTATACTCTGTGTATTTAAAATATTTTATGGTAAGAAAAAAATGAAGGATGGGTAAACTTAAAATCTGACTATAAAGAATTAGAGAGTCTAAAGAGATGTTGTAATCACAGAGCAAGTTTTAAACAATGAGTCACTGTGGTGAGGGGTTTGTATCTGCCAGGAGCCTTGATAGAAAATTAGAAATTCAAACACTAATGTATTTGGTAGCCCTGGTCTTCTAACTCTCTTGTAAGCAAAATGCATGATGTTGATTTCCTGTCCCCCTGCTGGTTTTCTCTCCTGGCTCATGTTAATTTCACTGGGCCTGCTACTACTCTAATATTTTTCCTGATTTGCTTTCCATCTAATTCCTCGCCAGCCTAGAGGTCTATGGGTTAGCTTATTTTGCAGCTTTAGAAGTAATTGTCAAGTTGTAGGAAAAAAAAAACATCTGAACAAAAATAGGAAAATCAAGCGTACAGACTATTTGTGAGGAGATGATGAGCTGAACTTTGAAACACTGAACTTAAATGGCTTCATCACGACCTTCAAGTGGAGAAGTTTTGCCAGCAGCTGGAAATGCAGGACTGGAATGTGGGACTGCTATTAGCAAATGACCTGGGTATTTGGGGATTATCTATAATAAGACGTGTGACCTGATAAGGTTTGTGGACTTAGAACCTTGGAGAATACCTACATTTAAAGAGCGGGGAAAAGAGCCTTTATTGGGAAGGTAGAAATGGAAACAGAATTATGCTTTATTACCAGTACTGTTAAATGATGTAAAGAGTTCGAGAAAGATGAGAACTAAGTAAAAACCAGCAAACGTGGTTATTAGGTGTGTGGTCTTCAAGGCATCGGATTCAGCAGGACAGTTAGGGAGGGATAGGACTGCAAAAAGCTAAGGCCAAAGTGAGTGGGAATGAAGAAAAGGAATGGATATGTGGAGGTGAGGAGGAGGAAGGTGGGGTGAGCATCAGCCTTGATGGAAAGCTGCACTAAGGGAAAGACTGTAGGGGTGCCTGGGTGGCTCAGTCGGTTAGCAGTTAAGCGTCAGACTTCAGCTCAGGTCATGATCTCACAGCTTTTGAGTTCCAGCCCCACGTCAGGCTCTGTGCTGACAGCTCAGAGCCTGGAGCCAGCTTCTGATTCTGTCTCCCTATCTCTCTGCTCCTCCCCTGTTCACTCTCTCTCTCTCTCTCAAAAAATTAATAAACATTAAAAAAAATTTTTTTTAAAGGGAAGGACTGTAGAAAAAGAAACATGGGCACACTTGTAGGAGAGAAGGAGCCAATGGAGAAGGAGGGAAAAGTACACGCTAGCAGGATGGAGGAAAGCCAAGGAGGAGCTGAGAGACAATGCAGGCCATAGATGGAGAGGTGCACCAGGCGGAAGAACTGAACCTACCATCTTCAGTGTAGCAGTGAGAGAAAGATGGAAAGTGAGGATCTGGGAGACAGAGAAGAGAGACACGGAGGAAGCCTTCACCTAGAGTCTCTGGGAGGTCAGAATCAAAGTCATTTGCTGAAGAAAGAGTACAGGGGACAAGTTGAGAAAAAGAGAGGTTGAGGGGGAAATTGCGATTTTAAATAGAAGTGAAATCGACTGCTACTCCATTTTCTCAATTGATTGTCAAGCAGCCCTGGAGTAAAAAGGATCGATTTACATAGCATTTAATAAGGCTGCTTGTGCATTTGTTTGGTAACTTCATTCCAATAACTGTGTGACATGACTGGGATGGATCTCACTAATTACGTTTCGTAAATGAAGAAATCAAGGTGCTGCAGTTAAAGGCCTTCCAAGGTTGTACATCAACTCAAGGTAGAACTCTGTTCTTTTCACCTCGTTTTGTTCACACTACACGCTTTGGAAGATTTGTGCTACTTTACACAAATTACATGCAGCCAAGCAATTTTTTTAAAGCTCTCGAGAAACGCTGCCAACGTGCGCACTGTCAACAGAATCATGCCTAATAATCTTCTTAGTTGAACAAGATTCTTCACTAAATTTGTTTCATGGTTAGATGGGGGTCGGTAGCAGATGGTAGGTATCGAAAGCAGCTCCTTACAGCTAAAAGCTGTTGGCAAGAGCATTAGAATGTACAATGATGGACGACATAATATTCAATTTGGGGAAGGTAGTTGAGCCTAACAGGGTGACCCCGGGGTCAAACTAGGCTTAGTCCTATTCATCATTTCTTGTGATTCTTTCAGCATGCATAACCAAATGTTAACAGAATCTGAAGACAATCTTAACTGATTGGTGAGAGAAATATACTAACAAGGCAGGGAAAGAAAGTAAGAGGAGGTTGATGTGGTTTAAGGTTTAAAGAAAAGAAGCGAAGGTAAGGAATTGCATCAGGTTTAAAGTGAAAACATTTTTTAGGAGACACCTGGCTCTTGATCTCAGGGTTGTAGTTCAAGCCCCATGATGGGTGTAGAGATTACTTTAAAATGTTAACTGAAGAAATGCATAAAACGTGAAAACATTTTTCACCCAAAAAAGAAATGCAATTGTATAATGTACAGAATTGTTGAATCCCTATGCTGTGCACTTGAAACTAATATGACATGGTATGTCAATTAAACTTCAGTTAAAAAGAAAAAAAAAATTGGCCAACTTTTCCCCAGAAAAGAAAGTAGTAGGGAAGAATCCCTAAACGCTTTTTTATTTTTTTTAACATTTATTTATTTTTGAGACAGAGAGAGACAGAGCATGAACAGGGGAGGGTCAGAGAGAGAGGGAGACACAGAATCTGAAACAGGCTCCAGGCTCTGAGCAGTCAGCACAGAGCCTGACACGGGGCTTGAACTCACGGACCACGAGATCATGACCTGAGCCGAAGTGGGACGCCTAACCGACTGAGCCACCCAGGCGCCCCAGAACCCCTAAACTCTTGGAAGAGGACCAAGAAGAACATAGAAGATGATCAGAAGAGAGGTAACAAGTGTTCATGCAGACAAGACAACAAACTGTCATCCAAAAGGCTCAACTGAGTCTGGAGTTAAAATTGCAACTGACATGCTATCACTTGCTTTACAAAAAAAGTGGGAGAAAGCATGGATTTATGTGTTTTTGCGTGTATACAATATGGACATACACACAGAATATCACTGAAAGGATAGAGAAGAAAATAATAACCCTGATTACCTGCTGTGAAAGAAACGGATGGCCCCCAAGCTAAATGCAGCCTACAGATTGTTGTATGTGGCCACATATTATTGAAACTTTGAATATCTTTAGGCGAAGTATAAGTGCTCCGGTTCGGCATAATGCTTGTCAGTCTCTAATTAGCCTTATATCCAGCTGATTTCACACATTTATCTGCCTGGCCCTTGGGGAGAATTTAGTTGGCAGCCTCACACATGCCCACACTCACAGACACAGCCATATATGGAAACAGATAAACATAGAAACGGCCTTTACAGATATATATGGATATATTTCGAAGGGTTAGCAAGAATGATCTCTGAGTAGCTAGATTATGGGTGACTTCTATTTCTCACATGTCTAAATGTCCTGCTCTAAACAGATAGCATATTTATACAATAAATAATAAAAGATGGTTGATCTTAAGTTCATGTTTAAATTAACATGAGTTAGCAGTGTCTAACCAATCACAATCATGGCCCTTCCAGGGAGGTATGGGACAATGAACCTGATAGATTTGGCTTTCTGTTAGCCCTTTGCTACCCCTGTGCCTATGCCTTTGTACCTGTCTTCAACACCAGCCAGGGCAGGTGAATGTATACTATGGATAGATCATGCACATTAACAGACAAAGCACACCAGCGGGCCTGGTGTTCACCTCACAATAAAGGAAATATTTTAAGAGAAATTTTTTAAATTTTCATTTTCTTTAATTCTTTTAATGTTCATTTATTTATTTTGAGAGGAAGAGAGAGCATGAGTAGAGGAGGAACAGAGAGAGAGGGAGAGAGAGAGAATCCCAAGCAGGCTCTGTGCTCTCAGGGCAGAGCCTGACACGGGGTTCGAACCCACAAACCACGAGATCATGACCTGAACCAAAATCAAGAGTCAGATACTTAACTGACTGAGCCACCTAGGAGCCCCTTAATTTTCATTTTCATAGGTAATATTCTAATAGGTCATTTTTAAATTATTTAATAATAGCCCATTCCCACAATCATCCAGTTCCCTGACACAGAGGCAACCAAACTTATCAGGTTTTATACATATTATTTCAGACGTAGCCTATGCATTAAAGTAATTACAAATATATAATCTTTGAGAAAATGTTGCCCATGACAAGTCCATTGTTTTTATCTGAGTATTATAAAAATATATTCAAAATGTATTTTTTTACATAATGTGAACAGAAGTCACTTTCAATTTATTGTGGAAAAACATGATGCTTGCCACAACAGGTATGTGTCTATTTCATTATCATGGTGGCCGCAGGCACCAGTGGTTTTCTCACTCTTCCTGGTGCAAGAGAAGCAACAAGACAAGCAGCTTAACCAAATATTTCAACCAAGCAAACCAACTGCCTTAGTGCTTTTAATGAGATTCCTCTAATCTGATCATTATTACCCCATTCCTTTTCCGTTGCTGACAAAAAGCCTATAGAGAATACCTAGTTTCAAAACTGAAATGGGCTTGATTGTGAAAATATGCAACCTTATGGTTTTAGTGACAATTTATCTTTGTCAGAGCTAAGCGAATTCGAATCCAATCCATCATACTTCTACCTCCACATCTCCTACTAAACAATCCTGAGAAGACATGGTTGTGCCTGCTTCTCCTAAGTCATTTATCATTTTTAAAAGGGGAGAGAGAGAGAGAGAGAGAGAGAGAGGTTTGCCGCATAATTAAGAATCAAGAGCTCCCCCTGAGGATGCCAGGATTCTAACTGTGGCAGGTGTCTCTGCCGAGGGAGTTGGAAAAGGGGCTGGGATGTGTGTGGACGATGGCCCAAGTGAGATAAACATCCTTTCTTTAATAATCCATGCAAAGACCACGTTCAGAGGATTAGGGGAGAGGCATTCCACTTTATCATCAGGATGTTACCACATGACTGGTGACCTCTGTGACCTGGTCCCGACTCTGGGGGACGAAAGTGTCTAGGAAGCAGGGGCCAGCTCTCTTCTCTCTCCTGCCTCTTCCCTGCTGCAGTCTGTGGTGTGATGGAGGCCTGCTGAAAGGTGAGCCTGTCACACAAGTCTCTCCAACAGCCTGCCAGAATGTCGAGATGTGACAGGAAAGGTCATGACGCCCAAACAGAAGTCTCCCTTGGGATTTGCAGCTGTCACTATGCAGGGTAGCAAGGCTGTCTTCTACTTATTCCAGAACTTGGAATGTTGACTTTCCTGACTCCTCTTCTGACCAACCCTCCCTCCCCAGCTCCAAATTGGGAGGGCATGCTATCAGCGACTTAGAACGTTTGAGTTCAACTGCGCTAAGAACCAGACCTGAGAGGTCAGGCAGTAGGGGGTCAGTCCAACTGCTGAGGATTCCCACAGTCCTCCCTATTTCATTTTGCTTTGTCTCTGGGCTGGCTGGCTCACTCCTCACAAGCCCATAGGTGGCCCGAAAGTACACCAGCCCTACCTTTAGGAACAAATCCTTTGCTCTCCTGAAGCCATCTGACCTCATCACCCCAACACCTCTTTAACAAGATGCTCTCTCTCCTGCATTGTTCTCCCTCTCAAAGCTTCTTTCTTTAGCGAATCTAAAAACAGACGTCAGGAAGAGATTAAAGTTAAGCATATCTACTTCAGGATTCTGCCAATCACTTCCACTCACCCACCCCCACTCCTATTTCACTCTGTGTCCTCAGGGCTTACAGCCAACAGACCCTAACAGCACAGCACAGTTTAATGGTAGGACGTGAATACTGTCTCCCCTTACCAGGGGACTCAGGAAAAGCACTATTGCTTCAATGGGTACATGACATCTGCCCCCTTCGCCCTGCTGAGAGAAACACACGCACAAAAATGTGCATTTCTATTTGTTGTAAAAATGTTTACAAAGTAATCACCTTAGTTTTACTTTTTTAACCAATAAGGGAATGTATGCCATCTAAAGTATAATGTATCGAGACAGCCTCACTTTGAGTGAACATGTATGCTTTTCCCTCACTGAATGTGGGCAAGTCACATAGATTCATAGCGCCATGGACTTACTTTACATAGGACAGGAGTTGCTTTCAAAGGACCCTTAGTCTTAGATTTGGGGTGCCTAACTGAAAGCAAAGCCTAAGCATGATAAGGGAGAGGGAGCGTATCTAAGTAACTACCAGGATGGCCTTGCACCCAAGGGATATAGGGCTGGATAAATACTGGAGACCTGATACTCAGTTTTTACCTTGGGCCACTTGCAAAATCTTGTCATACAAATCTTCCTCATCTGATGATGGGGTTACATCCCAAAAAAACCTATCGTAAGTTGAAAACATAAGTTGAAAATTCATTTAATATATGTAATCAACTGATCATCATAGCTTAGCTTAGCCTACCTTAAACATGCTCAGAATCAACAGTTCTGAACCAACAGCTAACACAAAGCTCATTCTACAATCAAGGTAATGTATTGAATGTTGTCCTGAAAGTGAAAAACAGTACAGCTGTATGGGTACAAAATGCTTGTTAGTGTATGGGTCGTTGACCCTTGTGACCCCGTGCTGACTGGGAGCTACAGCTGGCTGTGACCACCCGGAATCACAAGAGAGTATGGTGCCACATATCTCTAGACCAGGAAAAGATCCAAATTCAAAATTCGAAGTATGGTTTCTAGTGAATGCGCAATCACTTTTGCACCGTCATAAAGTCAAAAAATCTTAAGTCAGATTGTAAGCTGGAAACCATTGGTACTGGGATAAAGAACATTATCATAAGAAAAACAAGAGAAGCTTGACGGTTTTAAGACTAGTGCTTGGAGATAATCTGAAATTAGTATGAAATGCCCTGTCTAATGAGAGTACCAACATTTCTAAAAAGATTTCTGGGTGAAGGCCTGTAAGGGCAGACATTGCCTGAGTAGCAGCCAGATCTCCGATGCCAACATCAGTTATTCATCCAAAAAAAAAAAAAATGACTGTGGGGTGCCGGGGTGGCTCAGACAGTTAAGCATCCGACTTCTGCTCGGGTCGTGATCTCGCAGTTCGTGAGTTCGAGCCCCACATGGGGCTCTGTGCTGACAGCTCAGAGCCTGGAGCCTGCTTCAGATTCTCTGCCTCTTCCCAACACGCTCTCTCGCTCTCTCTCTCAAAAATAAATAAACATTAAAAACAAAACAAAACAAAAAAGAATGGCTGAATTCCACTTCTGGCAGCCTCACCGGGCCCTTGACTTTTTCTCTGGCCTCTCACTGCCTGCCCACCCCAAAGGGAAGACACTTCCCTAGCCTCTTAGATCTGGGTCCACTATACACTCCTGGACCACACAAGCCATTTGCAGCAGCCCAGGCTGCCTTGACGCCTCTGCTGTCCCCTGTCATCCGACCCTTTTGGCAGCTGGTGGGTTCAAGCAGCACCCTGTCTTCAAAGATACGTCTCCCCTGAGTAATGGGTGCTGTGCAACACTAGCACACCTCTGTACACAATTCTTTGGAATCTCACCCAAACCTAATACAGAGAAATAAAACAAAATGGGAGTAAATATAATATTGGGTCCATAACAACTTGTGATAGATATGAAGTTTCTATCATTAAGGACTAAAATGGTGAGGAAGTCAGTAGAATAGAAGAGAAGGCATTATATAGTGTGATTTAAATTGACGTCCATTTGGAAGCAAAACAGTCTATCGGTGTCAAAATGGGTGGTGCATACAAATTTTGTGGGTAATTATCAGCAACAGACGTTGTTTATTATTATTCTGAGGCCTTATTTTTGGTGACAGCTTCGTTCTTCTAGAAAAGAATCCTGCTCACCATTAAACTACTTTCAGCTGGTCAGAGAAGGACTTGCAGTTGAGAGATGAATGGGCCCGGGAGAGGAATCAAAATGTGAGGTTGAGTTTTACTCTAATGACTTTCTAGGCACTAAACAACCCATTACAACACTCCTCTTTCATTGTAATTTTTTTTTTTTTTTTTTTGCCATGGTGTCTTTGGCTGGGAAACATCTGAAGACATTTTTCTTGATAAGTACTAGATGAAAGTTTCAAGTTTCAATGGACTTTTTGCTATCATCTGAAGGTTTCCGTTGAATGCATAAGACAGCCAACATTCAAAGCTAGTTTTGAGGATTTCATCGCCAAATGTTACTCCCCCCCCATCTTCACTTTATGAGCCGAGCGGTATACTTAAATCACATGTACCTGAATAAGGTAAATGTTGAGTTTAAAGAAGTAAGAGGAGGAGATATAAATCATTTTTCTTTTGCAATTGGAAGGTATATATTAATTAATTTTATTTTAAAAATTAAATCATGTGATTGAAAACAAAAAAATAAGCATTTCAGTCTCATAAATAGTCGCTGGATGCTCTGAAGGCAGGAAGCAGCTTGGACGTCATATTATTTAATCATTTTCTAAATAAACAGCAACATATGCCCCAAACCTAAAAGTCTAACATAAATGTACTTTGTCAGCTAGACCCTGAAACTTGAGACTAATGAACAGAAGGTAGAAAATTATTTAATGGCACAATATGGTTGTAACCCTGAGAAAATACCAAAGAGCTTAAGAAGTCCCTTCAGACACTGGCCAGACAAAACAAGAGCTTCTCTGACCCAACAAACAATCTGTCCCCAAACTAAGAAGGGCTGACAGGCCCTTCCAGGTCACCACCCTGCCTGAAGACAGAGCAAACATCATTCCAGAGAGACAAGAATCACCGATTTGTCCAAAGAGCTCCTCCACTTTCTCCCAAAAGCCATCAAGATGCCTGCAGCCTCCACGGCCACTACCTCCTACTTTTCATCCAGTCTGAATCCGTCTTTGCTGTGATTCAAGTCTGTTCCCTCTTGGTTTATCCTTAGTGAAGACAAAGAACAGTCAGTCTGTCGCTATCTTCTCACTGATAATCTATCATATACTTAAGACGATTTGCTGTCGAATTGTGGACTTTTTCTCAATGAATTATTCCCAGTCCTTTAGCCTCTCCATTCGGACCTAACTGTTTTTAGCTCTTCAATCGTACCTATGGCTCCCCTTCGAACAGACTTCATGCTGTCCCCTCCCAACTCGGAGTGCAGGCCTGGACACTGTATTCCACTGGTGTGCTGACAGTGCCGATTAGAATAAGGTTGTTTCACAACACACCAAGCAGAAACACAGAGAGGAACAAACACTAGAGACAGAAAGGCCTAACAGGCTTCCAGTCTTTGCTTCTAGGCTAGTCGCAAGATCCCAAGGCACCTTGTCTCCTAATAATAGCTACTTTTGCTTAGGTTGACTTCACTATTTTCTGACACTTGCAAACTTTTTCTCACAAGTACAGCATCTGTGTTTAACAGCTGCTTCCAAATACCGCTGCTTTAAGACTGACAAGGCCCAGGTACAGGGCAAGGCAGAAAGAAGTTCTTAACAGCAAAATGCTAAAGCATTTGACCATTTGACCCTTTCTGGAGACTCTATCCCAGATATTGCCTCTTCCGTCTTTGACCCACCACCACTTAAGCTTCACGACTCCTGAGGATTTGATACTTCTAGCTAGCTCTACCTAGATGACTGGTCCATTATCTTGGACGATAACACCCAACTCAACATTCCCAACTGCACAGCCATGGCCCCTTTCCCAGCCTTTGCTAGGGTTACAACCGATGCCAACATTTCACAGAAGCTGAGAAAAATATAAAGTACATCTCACTGTCTGGGCCTAAAACATCCTACCTACTTGCCTTCTGCTGATTGATCCACAACTTATCCCAAAGTCACTGGATTCCTTAGCAATATCTAAATCATCAAGGAATTTGCTATGCCAATAGTTAGCAGTGTAACCTTCAACAAAGTGCTTTATGATTCTCTAGTTCTGTTTCCTCATCTGTTTTCAGACTTTTTTTGTTTCTCTCAGCACTGGCACCTACGGACACATAGCCCAGTGGCCAATAGCCTTGACTGCCAAATCACAAGACTCCCCTTAGTCCCTGATCTCAATTCCCCTTTAAAAAGCTACTTATTTTAACTCCATGACTATTAATAGACAGAATAGCTTCCAGGCAACGCACCTCCAAAAGACTGTCCCCTGGAAACATGTGGCATCTTTCTCAGTCTTTGAATTTTCCCTTACCAAAAAAATTTAAAGGATCCTTCTGAATATGGAGAATTCTACTTAACATGTGAAACCTACTCCAACTCTGGCTCTTTTACCTAAAAAACCATTTTTAGCATTTTGAAACATTTTTATTTCCATACTATGTAACAGTTATATCTGCAATTATTTCCCTCCCTCCCTTCCTTTCTTTCTTTCATTTCCCCCAAGTTTATATCTCTGCATTAATCCCCCCTGAATTCTTCTGTTTTTATCTTCAGTTACTTCCCCAGCTTATCTAGCCTAAGGCTACCCTTACCTTTCCAAATTCCCATTCTGGGATCCTCTAAGAACTTAACCAGGTTTTATTTTCATTTAATTTCCCATCAATGATTAACACTGCTCCTGAGCAATGAACTTCTATTTAAATAATCAGCCATATCAGGGGAGAGGTAACATGGCTTACTTGGACAATTTTGTTGTACACATTTGGTATCCTATTTCAAGACTCCCCTCTGTAGTCTACCCATAGTTGCTGGGACACTACACCCAATCCATTATCCAGAAAATGGAAATAGTTAATTCTAAGTGACTTATTGCAGCCCCATCTCTTTCATAATGTCATAAAAATTTATAACACTTAAAAGCCAATGATCCCTGAGGTCATTTATCCTCTAGAAAGAACAAGTTTGGTCTTGTGGAGCAGAATCTATTTCAGGTGCAGTTCTCATATTATAAGACATGTCCCTCAGTGCACAACATCAGGGCAGCCTGCAAGCGCCCAGCATCCATTTGGTGCCCTGATGGTGCAAAGCCCATTAGATGGAGGCAGGTGGGCTCTTACCATTCAGAGGTAAGGACCAGCATTTCAGCAACTCACTTCAGCCTCAATGTCAGATGTGGTTTCACAGAGAGATAATGATCCCCTTCAAACAATAGGAAATCACTGAGAAAAGTTATTATGTCACTGTTAAAAAATGTACTTGATTATCCCACCCTAGCTGCTACCTAATCTGAGTTTTATTTCTAGAGGCTCCTGAGTGGGAAGACTTAAGCGCTTGCACATTCCTAGCTCATGAAGTAATTGCATTCAGTGTACACCAGATATTGGTAGCAGAATGTGAGCAACTGGTGAATAAGGGGGTGAGGTAACTGAGGAATGAGGTAGCAGTCAAAGAAGGCACAAATCTACACCCAGTGCGACAGAGCTCTGACCCCCTAACGCCAGTTGGAGAAAAAGGAAGGATCCAACAAATGAGGGCTGCTTACAGAACACCAGCTGGCCTGACGTGACTTCTCCAGCGCCATCTGCCTCCAAACGGGCTCTCACCTGGGCTCCAGGCTGCTTCCTGGGGGAGCCCCAGGCTATGAGCAATACTGATCCCCACTGATAGCCACCTCTCCAGAGGGCCTCCTTTGGGAGCGACCAGTTGTCCAGGTATTAGATTCAGTCTCTCACCCTCAGGCAAGCGTGAAACTAACCTTCTCTGATGACCTTCTTTCAAGCCTTCTGCTCCCTGTCTGCTCCTGTAAGTAAGCAGTTCTCCTAAATTCCTGATAAAAAGGAACACAGACATATTTCATATCACTGAAAGTCGGGCTTTCCACATTGCCCCCACAAAATATTATGTAGCCTTTTGAAATGATGATGCAGTTATACTTACTGACCAAAAAAGAGTTCACGCTAGATCATTAAATTGAAAGTGTAGTGAACATTGATCTGACAGTATTTTTTTTAAATAAATGTTTATGTGAATATTTTTTGAGGCATAAAAAATATTAACCGTGGTCATCTCTGGAGAGTGGAATTATAGGTTATTTTTTTCATTTTGCCCACCCATGTTTTCTAATTCTTTGATGAATGTGTACTGTATGTATAATTTTTTAAATAAGTTAAGAGAAAGAAATCCAGTCTCTAAATATGTGGAACAATTTTTTCCCCTTTTTTTTTACATTAGGGACTTTTGAGACAGCAGTTGTTGAACAGGGACACTACAGTTCCCTAACTCTGGGAGAAATCTCCATTGGCCACAAGAGTTCCCTAAGAGTACTGTGCCCCACAAAGGAACAGTGGAGCCTTATAAAGAAAATTGAGGCCTTGGAGAACCACTGATTAAACACAGCAGAATTGCAGGAGGCTTGAAGGGAGAAGTCCAAGTAACACGACTTTAAAAATTTGTTTAAAGGAAATAAAAGTACCCTTTAAATAAAATATATTGATTTTGAAACCTTGACTATGACCTTTTCTTGATGATCAAAAGCAGAATTTTATTCATAACCACCATAATTTTCGTTTTTTTATTTTTACCACCACTACATAATATAAAACATCTGCTGCCCTTGGACTATCCTCCAATTTGCCCACTACCCTCCAAGTATCCAGGCCCACGCCTCAACCACGGTGCTGTTTTTAACTGTATTCTTTCTGTGCTTCCTATCATCTCTACAACTTGTTTGGTTTCAGTAATATAAAACCTTTATGTGATTATTTAAAATTTAATGTGTATATGGCTTCATCTCCTAAGAAGATTTAAGTGTACTACCAAGAGATCTTGCGAGCTGTCCCCAAATACATTTTTTCCTTCTTCCAGAGTAATGGACTTCCAATTTTACCTGGGGCACATAGCCAGCCATAACAAAGTCCACATTTTCTAGCCTCCTTGCTGTTAGAAGTCACAATGTGATTACGTTCTGGCCAGTGTGAGATAAATAAAAGAGCTGTGTGCAACTTACAGGAAGTGCCTTTCAAGAAAGGAAGCGTGCTCTTCTTTTCTCCTTTTTCTTGGAAATGTTGATGTGATGGCTGGAGCTCAAGCAGTCAGCTGGGACCCTGAAGTGAAAGTCAGATGCCAGAGAATAGAGAGCAGTAAGACATGGATACACTGGGCCCTGATGATATTATGAGCCTTCCCTAACTGCCTGGGTTGTTTTCCTCTAGATTAATTTCATGTAAGAAATAGATTTCCGTCCAGCTTAAGTCTTTGTTACTTAAAAAAAATTTTTTTAAGCTTATTTATTTATCCTGAGAGAGACAGAGACAGCACGAGCGGGAGAGGGGCAGAGAGAAAGGGAGACAGAGAATCCCAAGTAGGCTCTGCACTGCCAGCACAGAGCCCAACATGAGGCTCGAACCCACGAAACAGTGAGATCATGTCCAGAGCTGAAACCAAGAGTTGGACACTTAACTGACTGAGCCACCCAGGTGCCCCTAGTCTTTGTTATTTTGAAGTTTCTGTCACTCACTGATGAACCAAATCCTAACTGGTAAAAACGATGAACACATTTTCATTCACTCCACAAATATTTCTTGAGCACCTACTGTGTGCCAAGCACTGTCCTGGTGCTGTAATATAGCACTGAACAAAGTAGACAGAATCCCTCTCCTCTTTTCCACTCATGGAGCCCACATTCTAGCTCAGCATCCACATAGCTCCTAACACAGTGCTATGCACATGGGAGGTACTGAAATAGCTGATGAATAATTCAACAATGAGCCCTCCTGTTTATCTTTTGGCTTAAAACTGATTTTGTGTTCATAAATCTGACAACCTTTGTACAAATAATGCTCAAAGGGAAAATTCACAACTACTTTTTAAAAAGAAACGTCATTGGGGTGGCTGGGTGGCTCAGTCAGTTAAGTGTCCGGCATTGGCTCAGGTCGTGATCTCACGGTTCATAAGTTCGAGCCCCGTGTCAGGCTCTGTGCTGACAGCTCGGAGCCTGGAGCCTGCTTTGGGTTCTGTGTCTCCCTCTCTCTCTGTCCCTCCCCCACTTGCATTCTCTTTCTCTCAAAAGTAAACATTTTTAACAAATTTTTTAAAAAAGAAACAAAATTATTTAACCAACCTTTCCTGTTACCATACTCCCCCCTCCACCAAAAATAGGCAAACACATTAACAAAGCCTATTGTTGCCTTTTGAGTTATAATAAACAATGACAGAGCCATTTTGATAGCTCAAAATAATGCACTGTAGTGTTAAACATACTCTCTATGCATCCATTTCCTTATCCATAATGAGGATATGTATATGACTGTTGTGAGAAGTAAATGAGATAATGTCTCAGAAGCAGTTAATAAATGTTAGCTATATTCAGTTGATAATAAATATTAACAGCTTTAAAAATAGTCATAATCCCTAATTTAGTAATTCCATTTCTGGGATTCTATCCTAAAAAAATAATCCTAAGTATGAGGGGAAATTTTATGAAAAAAAATTGCTCATCCCAGAGTCATTTTTAATAGGCACAAACCAGAGATTTAGTGGCCTTTCCCTGCCACCCTGACTTTTATCCAGTGGAGAGCTGAGGCCCTGTGCTCTGGCCCAAGCCAAGATCTATAAACCTAGGACTAGCTGGGAAAATATAGACAGGGTTAGAAGCAAAATGAACAGAGAATTTAAGTTCAGCTTCCTGGCAAGTTAGCCTTACCAGAAGGAACAGTTCAAAATGTCAAGTACATCAGGGTAGAGCAGAGCAAGACAGCCAAAATGAAGCTTGACCTCTGAGATCAAGCTCCTTGAGGGAACAGTCTAGAATGTGGATTCTGGAGACATGCCCTGAGAACGGGTGGGGAAAGGAAGGAAGAACATCTCAGGCACAGTTGGTGGGTGGGCCAGAGTTGCTGGGTCCTGAATAGAAATAAAATAAATTTCCATCATGGGAGGAATGGCTAAATAAACTATTGAATACAACAATAAAATATTATATATCATTTAAGTACATATAAATATATACACACTTACATATATACAGTATATACTTATATATAAGTTTATATATAAGCATATGTATGTATGTGTATATACATATACATATTTTTATGTATAGGATAGCAACTATGGCATATGCATAGAAAAAATACTTAGAGGAACCACATCAAAATATTAAGAATTGTTTGATTAGTAGAGTAATGTTGATTTGCCTTATTTTTGAGACAGAGACAGAGTGTAAGCAGGGGAGAGGCAGAGAGAGAGGGAGACACAGAATCCGAAGCAGGCTCTAGGCTCTGAGTGAGGCTCAAACTCATGAGCCATGAGATCATGACCTGAGCGGAAGTCAGATACTTAACTGACTGAGCCAGCCAGGCACCCTGATTTGCCTTTTTTTAAATTTTATTTAATGTGTAGGTTTTAAATAACTTTTAACTTAAAAACTTGGGTGTGAGGACAAACAGAAAATTAGGCACATTTATCTAAATGTTACAATGCTATCTTCCACAAATTTGTTTTTTAAGAATAAAATATGTGTGTCTTAGGCAATGAGCCATATTTTCAGCCTCTTAAATCCTTTCCTCTAAATATCAACTAATGAGATTCTGGAGAAAGAATGTTTCTTCCTTGGCCTAGTTTTGGCTTTGGGGGAATAACTGTAACTCTTTCCTAACATGGGATATCATTTAGGGGACAAAGCTCAAAAAAGTCATTTATGGGATAAATGCTAGTGGCCAGCAAATCACTGGGTCCGTTCCAAAGATTCTAACTTCGTAAACCTTATTCACACATTACATAAAGAAATACAAAAGAAAGCAAAGGCTACAAATATAAGGACTGTTACATTCTTCACATTGTATGTTCTTTTCCTTCCTATTAGGAACTTCTTGACAGAATGGGTGTCATTTCAGTCTCTGAATTCACCAGAGCACAAGTTCATCTTTGATTTTGGTAACTCTATAGCTATGATCAGAATCAATCAATCCATACAACAGATTCACCACATGATTATCAATTTCAACCATTAGGCCTACTAAACACTTCCCATGAATGCTCTGAATCAACTGAATTTAGGCAAATACTTAGAATAACATCCTTTTATCAAGGATTGATTTTGAATTTAATTTTTTAATTTTATTTATTTATTTATTTATTTATTTGAATTTTGAAATTTTTTTAAAAGTTCCTCTAAACACTTGAGGAAATGTAAATGTGTCCTAGATATTACATATAAATGCGTTTACATGGGACGGCAGAGACCTTTCACTTTAAAAATCAAGTGGCAAAATAGCAAGTAAGGTATGATTTCATTCTAAGAACCAAAATACATATATATGCATAATTGGCTAGGGATCTGGA
This sequence comes from Lynx canadensis, assembly GCF_007474595.2. Classification (NCBI taxonomy): domain Eukaryota; kingdom Metazoa; phylum Chordata; class Mammalia; order Carnivora; family Felidae; genus Lynx; species Lynx canadensis. Next base: position 105,481,801 of record NC_044308.2, on the reverse strand, counting down.
AGGATATACAACAAAAGGTACATAGGAATCCTCTCTGAATAAAAATAGTGTTTCATATTCTTATTTTTTGCTTATTTGTATTTTTAAATTTTCTATAATACACATATACTGTATTTGTAATCATAAAAGATTATTTTCAATAAAAAAAAACTCCCCTTACAGTTGAAAATAGATTTCCTTATTTCCTGCTTCTAGCTAAGTACAACATTCAGAATAAAATGTCAGAACCCACTAGAAAGCCAGAAATGTGGGAATAGCCTCCACTTAAGGAATATAAATTTAAAAAGAAAATCTCATGGGGAAAAAGATGCTTCTGCAAGATTTCCCTGCCCGAGTTTGCCAGTTCAAAGACCTAACACATTTTGTATAAGAATTTAATAAATACATAGACTTTAGGATTGTTTACAAAAACCAAATTCTACTCTGATCATTTTGTTTCATGAAACTCTCTAGGCTGCAACTCTATATCCTCATGTCTGCTTATAGTATTCCCTTTAAAATGTAACAGCTAGGGGCGCCTGGGTGGCGCAGTCGGTTAAGCGTCCGACTTCAGCCAGGTCACGATCTTGCGGTCTGTGAGTTCGAGCCCCGCGTCAGGCTCTGGGCTGATGGCTCGGAGCCTGGAGCCTACTTCCGGTTCTGTGTCTCCCTCTCTCTCTAACCCTCCCCCGTTCATGCTCTGTTTCTCTCTGTCCCAAAAAAAATAAATAAAAAAACGTTGAAAAAAAAAATTTAAAATGTAACAGCTAGAGGAACTAGTGATATATAGGATATTTTTTATATTTTGGTAAGCCTGAAATATTCATCTGTTATACTTAAATATAAAGGTAAATTATTCATTGACCACTTCAGCTGTAATGATTCTAAAGCAGCTGTTATTTACCTAGGCAACAGTCCTCACATTAAAATAATTCTCTGAATCAGCTCTTGGCTCCGTGCTGCTACTCCTTATGTTTAACAGATAGATTGTATCAGCTCCAAAAAAGCACTATGAGCCAAGGAATAACTAACCATTTTCAAAAGCATAATAATATACCATAGTTATATTATAGTTAGAGATATGATGATCAGGTAAATAATTAAAAGCGACAAGTCTAAAATCAAACAAAATGATCCCAAGGAAACAAAAGGCACTTTTATGTCACCTTTCCAGCATTATATGTACATATAAAGAATGTATATATATATATTTTAGCCCCAAAAGAAAACGTAGTATAGAAATAAATTATATAGCTGCCCTCTACCTTCCAAATTAAAGGTTTCCACCTAGAAATAAGTAAAACAAAATTGACTGTGCCAATCCTAAACACCACTCTCCTCCTTAACATTGATAAAAGATTTTCTTGCTTTTAATGACTCATACAATTATATGACATTTGAAAACCAGAACACTGAAAGCCTATATGTGTTTATGTGTTTTCAGAGTAGGTGGGAAATTTGGTGGGGGGGGGGGGGGGGGGGAGGGGGAGGACAAATTGATGGGCTTTCTGGCAGAACTCTTCTGGGTCCTTGAATTCCATCCATATAAAAATAAACGGGTCAGTGGATTCTGGTTCTGCCATGGCAGTGTGAGTCCACTATAGCCTAGCCCTCCTAATGTTTACAATTAAAAACTCTGACAAAAATATGAGAGCTGCAAGGAACTACCTGAACACTGTGAAAGTAACAAAAGCAAGTGGCTCTGGGGGTATGGGTGAGTTTTCCATTTGCTTTCTTTTCTCATGCCGCTTTATCCTGAGGACAGGACCTGGTTTCAGAGCAGTGTGTGCTATAGGCAGCTAAAAGTCCAATAGAAACGTATCTTTTCTATCCAGAGGAACCAGGAAATGTTAAGCCTATGGGGTGGAGTGGGAAAAATTCCCAAAGAGGAATGAAGTATAGAAAGAGGTTCCCTAATTCTGTATATTGGCTCCATCTACCATCTGAGCCAAGCATGCAAGGTACAGATGTAGCAAAAGTTTTGAGAATTTTTTGTTTTAAGTAGGCTTCATGGCCCAGCATGGAGCCCAATGAGGGGTGGAGCCCAACATTGGGCTTGAACTCACCACCCTGAGAGCATAACCCGGGCTGAGATCAAGAGTCAGAGGCTTAACAGAATGAGCCACCCAGGTGCCCCAAGGCTTTGAGAATTTAAATGAGATATGAACCACCTGCACAACTTGCAATCTAATCCCTGAACTATATACGTGCAGGACAGACACAAAGTGGTACAGCAAAAGCTCGTATGAATTAACTGAGACTTAAACCACTGCCCACAAAGGTATGAAGAACTTAGGTCAGAGCCTAAATGGGTTGATTACCTGCTAAAGCAAAACCATCAATATTCTCCTAAGGATTATAAAAAGCTCAGACAGAACCCATATAATATTACATTGACAATGTTCAGAATACAATCTGAAATTACTTGACAACCAAAAAAAAAAGGAAGATGTAATCAATTCTTAAGGGAAAAACAACTGATAGATGCCAACCTGAAGATCACCTAAATGGTGAAACTACCAAAGACTTTAAAGGAGCTACTATAGGGTACCCAGGGGGCTCAGTCGGTTAAGTTCTTGATTTCAGTTCAGGTCATCATCTCACAGTTCATGGGATTGAGACCCGCCCATGTCGGGCTCTGCACTGACAGCACAGAGCCTGCTTGGCACTCTCTCTCTCTCCTTCACACTCCCTATCCCCCACTCACGTGCACACTCTCTCTCTCAAAATAAACAAACTTTAAAAAAAGAAAATAAAAAATAAAGGAGCTATTGTAACTATGCTCCATGAGGTAAAGGAAAACACATTTGAAATGAATGAAAAGACAAATCTCAGTAGAGCAATAGAAATTAACAACAACAAAACACTCCCATTTGGAAACTTTAGAACAGAAAAATACATTATCCAAAATTATTTAAAAATTTTTCGTTGGATGGGTCCGATAGAATGTAGATAACAAAGCAAAGTGAAGATAGATCAAAAGCAATTACCCCAACTAAAGAACAAAGAAAAGATCGAAAAAAAATGAACAGTTTCCAGATCTTTAGGATAATATCAAAGAGCCAAGGATTAGAATTCTACAAACCCACCACTAAACAAATAAATGAAGTTAACAAGGTACACAGATCAAGGTTAATATACAGTATCAATTGTATTCTTTTATACCACTGGCAATTGGAAAATAAAATTTGCAAAACTTCCATTTATATTATCACCATGGGGCACGTGCATGGCTCAGTTGGGTAGACATCTGGCTTCAGCTCAGGTCATGATCTCACAGTTTGTGAGTTTGAGTCCTGTGTCAGGCTCTGTGCTGACAGCTCAGAGCCTAGAGCTTGCTTCAGATTCTGTGTCTTCCTCTCTCTCTGCCCCACCCATGCTTACGCTCTGTGTCTCTCAAAAATGAATACACATTAAAAATAAATTTATATTATCACCAAAAAATCATAAAATACATAGGAATAAATCTAGCAAAAGATGACCAGGACCTGTACACTAAAAATTACAAAACCTTCCTGAAGAAAATTGAAGACTTAAATAGATGGAAAGATACAGCATACTCATGGATTAAAAACTCATTATTTTTAATTTTTTTTAATGTTTGTTTATTTTGAGAAAGTGAGAGTGAGAGAGAATCCCAAGCAGGCTCTGGAATGTTGGTGCAGAGCCCATCCTGGGGCTTGATCTCATGAACCATGAGATCATGTCCTGAGCCAAAATCAAGAGTCAGACGCTTAAATGACTGAGCCACCCAGGCACCCAAAAACTCATTATTTTTAAAATGGCAGTATACTTGTGCAAACTATATTCCATTTGATACCAATAACAATTTAAGCAGGGTTTTTATTTCATTTCTGTTTTGTAGAAATTGACAAACTGATTCTAAAATGTACATGACGGGGCGCCTGGGTGGCGCAGTCGGTTAAGCGTCCGACTTCAGCCAGGTCACGATCTCGCGGTCTGGGAGTTCGAGCCCCGCGTCAGGCTCTGGGCTGATGGCTCAGAGCCTGGAGCCTGTTTCCGATTCTGTGTCTCCCTCTCTCTCTGCCCCTCCCCCGTTCATGCTCTGTCTCTCTCTGTCCCAAAAATGAATAAACGTTGAAAAAAAAAAAAATTTAAAAAAAAAAAAAAATAAAATAAAATAAAATGTACATGACAATGCAAAGAATCTAGACCAATCAAAGGAATTAAGAAGGAGAATGAGAAAAGCGAAGTTGGAAGTCTTGCCTTACCTGATTTCAATACTATAAAGCTACAAAAACCAAGACAGTTTGGTATTAAAAAAGGCATACAGATCAGTGCAACAACAGAATCCAGAAATAGATACATACATGTATCAATTGTTTGGTTGAGTGTGTGTTTACAAAAGTGTCAATTCCTAGGGGAAAGTTATTTCAACAAATAGTTACAAATTTTTATGTTTTATTGTATATTTGGGAGACAGAGAGAAACAGAGCACGAGCAGGGGAGGGTCAGAGAAGAGACACACACACAGAATCCGAAGCAGGATCCAGGCTCTGAGCTGTCAGCACATAGTGCGATGGGGGGCTTAAACTCATGAACCACGAGATCATGACCTGAGCCAAAGTCGGACACCTAACCGACTGAGCCACCAGGCACTCCTCAACAATAGTTATAGATCAACTGGATATCTGTTTGGAAAAATTGAACATCTATTCTTACTTCACATCATACCCAAAAATTAACTCAAAAGAAGGTCAATGGCCTATGTGTAAACCTAAAATCATAAAACTTCTGGAAGAAAAACTTTGCAACCGTGGATTAAACAAGATTTCCTAGGTGAGACACCAAAACCACAAACCATAAAAGAAAAGATAGAAAATTGGACTTGATAAAAGTGTAAAACTTTTGTTTTTATAAGGCGCCATTAAGAAAGTGAAAAGGCAAGCCACAGACTGGGAGAAAACATTCACAACATTTATCAAAGGACTTGTACTTATAAACAACTCTTACAATTCCATATGAAGACCAATCACCCAGTTTTTTAAATGGACTATTTGAGCGGACAACTAACCTAAGATATATAGAGATGGCCAATAAGCACATGAAAAGATACTCACCATCATTAGTTATTAGGGAAATTCAAATTAAAACCACAATGAGTTACTGTTATACATCCACTGGAGTGGCTGAAATGAAAAAGACTGAGCATGTCAAACAATAGCAAGGATGTGGAGTAAACAAAACTCTCCTACCTTCCTGGTAGGAATGTAAAATGGTACAATCAGTTTGGAATATATTTTTGTAATTTCTTAAAAAGTTAAAAATATACCTGCCACAAAACTAAGACATTCTACTCCTGCACATTTAACCAAAAGAAACAAAGACGTCTTTTCCCACAAAGACCAGCACGTGAATGTTCTTGACAGCTTTTTTTTTTATAATAGCCCCAAACTGGAAATAACCCAAATGTCCATCAACAAGTAAATAGGATAAACAAACTGTCATGTATCTACACAAAGGAATACAACCCAGCAATAAAAAAGGAATGATCTATTGAGGCATAAAATAGCATGGAAGAATCCAAAAATCATTATGTGAAATGAAAAATTCAGGCAAAAAAAGAGTACACTACATACAAAGTAATCATTAGTGACAGAAAGCAAATCAGTGGTTGCCTGGGGAAAGGTGTGGAGGGAGAGACGGGTTAGAAAACGTATAGAGGCAACTTCTGAGAATGATGGGAATGTTTGTTGCATTGATTGTAGTGGTTACATGGGTGTATACATATGTCAAAACTGTTCAAATTGTGCAGTTCGGATATGTGCATTGTACTGGACTTCAATTGCATCTCAATAAACTTGTACCAAAAATAAGAGGGGGGAGGGAAAATCCAACTTATTGACAAAGGCAACAAGTAGTCAGTTCATTGCTTCCAGCCATATGGTGAACTGGATAACCTAATCATCTCACTGCAAAACAGTTAGAAATGATTGATAAATTATTAACAAATATCCTGTGTATTAACTTCACTAAGAAGAAAGACACCCAAGTTTAGTCTACTCTGAAAGAGTTGGGAGAGAGGTTGCTGGTGCCTTAAGCAAGGGGCTTTGGTTTAGACGGGCTCTCAGGGACAGGAAGTTGGCTTGGATTTCGGACTGAGACTTCCCTATAATCCTGAAAGCAATGAAGGGCTACACCCTCAGTAAAAGGTTGGTCCAGGAAAACATTCTACTTGCTAGCCCAGGATGAAAATAAGGAAGCTCTTCTGCCTTGGAAAAGGTCTTCTCTGAGAACATGCCTATCCTCATGTGGGCTCAGGGTTTGAATACATACTACCTCCACAGTCAGGTAAACCAAAGTAAAGAAATTAATCTAAAAGGTAGCCCAGGGGGCACCTGGCCAGCTCAGTGGAAAAAGCATGTGACTCATGATCTCAGGGTTGTGAATTCAAGCCCCACACTGAGTGTAGAGATTACTAAAAATAAATAAACAAACTTTAAAAATTTTTTTAAATTAAAAAAATAAAATGTGGCCCAGGCTGAAAATGTCCCTGAAGCACCTGACGGGAAAGAAACACAAAACTTCCGTGTATGGTAAAATCTTGAATCAAGCCTCACAGGATGCACCCAATAATACCCCACTGGAAGTGAGCTCACAATACAAAATAACAAAATACACTAGAAACATAGAAAGGCAGTGTGTGTGCAAAGGTATAGCACTCGGGTTAACACTTTTGTTGCTAAAGAGTAGAATTTTTCTAAGCAGAGCAAACAAGTAGGCCATAAAATCTCGTGCCTTTTTTCTCAGTGAGGACACACTTAGAACCCCATTAAAAAGAATTAGGAAATATATCTACTATACAGGTCCATGAAATGAAGGAAGCAAGTTACAGAATAATATATAATACATATAGCTTGAGACTTCGTTTTGAAGAAAAAATATAACGATTATACATTTCTATGTGCATATAAGACAATATGGAAATATATACACCAAACTTGCTGGAGTAGGATTTGAGGAGGATTAACAGAGAATTTAAACACCTGTGCTTTGTTCAGATATCATTTTTTCTCTTTTGAAAATGAGCATTTGTAATTTATTTCAATAAAGGAAAATAAAGAGATTTTTGTGTGTGTGACAACAATGGCAACTATTTTTGTCACTGAAACAGACAAAACCCGATTTTCCAAGTGCAGTGCAACTGCTGGGTACAGAGAAGTCAAGCAGGAGATAGAGGAAGACAAACCCGGGGTTCTTTGAAAATCCTGTTTTTCACGCTTCTCTTCGTTTGGCGTTCTGTCACCTAAAATGTAATTATTCAGAGGCTGGTTTTCAGAAAGCATCTCCTTCCGAGAATAATGCTCATTGAGAACAACTTGGAAATGATTCAAGAACTGACTGCAGGTCACAGTTGCCTTACTCGATAAACTTTATAGCCTCCCCCCAAAGAGATGGGATCACAGCATTAGAAAAGATGGTGAGATCATCTCCTTGTTTGTGCTTGGCTTAAATTTAATCAGGTAGTCAAAGAAATTCTAGTCTAAGCAGAATGATTGGTTGCATATAAAAACATATGAATACTAAAAGACTAACAACATTTTGAAGAATTGAGTGAGCTGTCTTGCTAAAAAAAATGTCTTGTTTTAAAAAAAGATATCTTACCTTTATAAGCCATGGAGAATCACTTGCTATGCTCCAAAGTTAAAAACCTTCTTAGAGATAAAAGGCATATAAAATATTTCCAAGACAAAATTCAAAAATCGAATAGTTAAGGAATTTTGGTCACATTGAAATTTAGTATCTGACATAATTCTAAACATAAGAATTATGAGATCGAGCTGATTCTAGTTTCCTGTTCACAAAATCATCCTCCGTTTGGCCAAATTTGGGACATGTTGAGCATCAAAAATAAACAGTAACTATGATTGTAAGATACCAAGAGAATAAAAATCTAGGAGTCTATTGTAATATTCAAAAAAGAAAAAGGGAATGTTATAGAATGTTAGCTAATAAAGCTAGAGGGAAAGCTCTCTAGAAAACCATCATTTGGAATCCCTAAGGCAACAACTGGTTCAGGCAAGTATCAGCAGTGTCAGCTAAATCCATCAAGTGGAAGGTTGTGAAGAATATCCATATAATACGGAAGAATCACCCACAAATACTAACCACTTGCAAAGAGGAAAAACACCTTTATAATGGAGAAATCTCTGCTCACCAACTTAATCAAGGTAATCACTCTTAAATTCAGTAATAGTACAGCAACCTGATATCGTTTCCCACTATGAAGCAATGAAAACACACAAGATCACTAGTGAAATCCTCTTGCCAAGGATGTTTAACCTGAATCCAATCAAGCCTTACTGGGTTCAGGGGAAATAGAGGGACTAGATGTTAAAAGACAGCATCAGGAAACACCCAAATCCAGAATGTGGGCCCTTCTGCAAGACAACTGTCCTGACTTTAATAGCCCAATGTCATTTTTAAGAAAGGAGGGGAGACTATTCTAGGCTAAAAAGACTAGAGATCTAAAACCAAATGCAATATACTGACTGAATCCTGGCTGGGACAAAAGGGAGGAAGCTGCTGTTAAAAAATTCTGAAACAAATTGGAAAATTTGAATAGAGATTAAATATTCCATGATATTAAGAATTATTATCAGTTTTCCTTGTGTGATCATGATGTTGTAGTTATATACAGAAGAGTCTCCTTATTCTTAGGAAATACATGCTTAAGTGTTTAGACGAAATATCACAATGCCTGAAATTTACTTTAAAATAATGCAGTAGCATGGTGGAAGGAGGATTGCCAAAATCTGTCTTTGATCTTTAAAATCAGCAATATGGTTTAACCTAACATATACAGAGTTAAAGCAGTATAGCAAAACGTTAGCAACTGCTGAATTGCTACACAAGTGTTCACTGTGCTATCATTTCCACTTCTCCATGTTGGAAATTTTTTTATACTAAAAAGTTGGGGGATGGGTGAAATTCTCAAAAATTATCTTCCTTAGAAAACATCTACCAAATTTACTTCAAATTTGAAGAAGTATCTTAACTAGTTTTTTTTTTTAATGGGTATTTATTTTTATGGAGTGAGAACAGGGGAGCGGGACAGAGGGAGAGAAGAGAGAGGGAGAGAGGGGGAGAGAGAGAGAGGGAGAGAGGGAGGGAGAGAGAGAGGGAGGGAGGGAGAGGGAGAGGGAGAGAGGGAGAGGGAGAGAGAGAGAGAGAGAGAGAGAGAGAGAGAGAGAGAGAGAATCCCAATTAGGCTCCACAATCAGCTCAGAGCCCAATGCACTTGATCTCAGGACCAGGAGATCGCCACCTGACCCAGTCAGTTAAGCCACCGTGGCGCCCCTACCTTAACTATTCTAAAGAAGTGGTTTGCTTTCCCTCATTTATTTACTCACCATTCATTCGAAGACTACACCTAAAACCTGCTTTAATTATTGCAAATATTCTAATGCTAGAATAGAAACAGAAATACCAAAACCATCAGCACAAGATTTAGATGCGTAACTGGTTTTATACCCAAATAACAAACTTAACAGCAGTAAAACAAATTGTTTATTACAGCATAAAATGCGTTATATTAAATTTACACAATGATATATAAAAACACATACTGTTTATATCAAACAGTAATTTAACATCAATAGAAATATAAAAAACACTTGCTACTCATGCACAAAACATGCATATATTGGTATAAAAAAACAGCTTTACACAATACTGTTTACCAAAAAATTTTTTTTTTTAAAAAAGCCCTTCCAGACAGGGTCAGTGGTCCAATCTGGACTGGATTGCACTAATATGTTCGGGCCAATGTTCAGGTGGCACAGTGTTCAGTGAGCAATTCTGGGCTTGGAGTCACACTCAAAGGTTATGTCATTAGAAGTGAATTTTTCTGTACCCAAGGACCAAAATGTTATCCCAAAGGCAAGACCTTCCAGGAAGAAATGGCTGGATCTGCTGCAACTCAGAGAGGAGGAGAAAGGCATCAAAATGTTGGCTAATCGGCCCTAAAAGGGTAACTGTAACCAGGGCCTAGGCACCAAGTGCGGCAAAAGTTTTAGGGAATCCTTTTAAGGTTATTACCAGCCTCCCTTATCCAGGTCACCAGCTCTGGATCTAGGGTCTGGTCTTCGAGTTCTGAGTCCAGTTAACCAAACAGTTCTGGGAAGAAAACAGAATGGGGATACAGCTAAGAAAGGGAGACGATATAAAAAATTCCGGAAAACAATGACTGTCCGTCGTACCTACTTCACACACTTGTATGTGATGCCTCTCAACCGGAAAACTCTCGTGGAGACACTGCCCTAAAGACCCAAGAAGTAAATGTATGTCCTAAATTCCATCCACCTGACCTTCAGGTCAAAAGTAATCTGAATCTCATCCCAGTAAGACTTGAGCATCGAAACCTGCGCCTTCACCGATGCTCAGTATTTCAAATAAAAATCACCTGCTACCACAAAACTCGTTCACTATCACCACCAGCTAAACTCAGTATTTACTCCTAACCAGCAAAACATTCTTTACCTTCCATTAAAGGCACTAGTGTCCCTACATGATGAAGACGAGACATAATTTACCTCAACAAAAGGAAAAGCATTCCAGGGAACTGTCACACAGAAAAAGAAGCCGCCACCTTGCTCCTGGGTGACTAGACAACAGCCCATCCTCCCCCCCGCCCCCCCCCCCCCCCCATGATGTCCCTCAAACGGTCGTCATCAGTTTCAGGGAGCCGGACCGAAAGCGGAGGATCTTCTTCTTGAGGTTATGGGAAGCCTTGATTTTGACAAAGGTTTTCGTGGGGTTGCCGTGGAGGTCTGGGCCTGCGACCGCCTGGATGGGGAGAGTCTGCACGAACTGGGACCAGATGAGGCCCCCGCTCTCCTCGGAGTCACTGGAGCTCGTGCTGTCGCCCGCGAACTCCCCCTCGCTCACGCTGGACTCGCTGTCCCCGAAGCAGTTGGTGGTGTAGTTGCTGCGCTCGTCCTCGCTGGTGTCCAGCACGGTGGAGTGGAAGAGCGACTCGCACTCGGCCGAGTACTCCGAGTCGCTGGCCACGTACGCGTAGGGGCTGGCGTAGGGCAGCGGCACGGCGGCGGGGTACAGCCCCACGTGCTCGCGCCGGCCGCGCCGCGACCGCCGCAGGGCCTCTTCCAGGGACACCTCCGCGGCCGAGCGCCAGCGCCGCGAGTCGGTTCGCTTGTGCTTGGGCTTGGCCACCAGCGCTTCCCGGCCGTGGCCGTGCGCCCTGGCCGCCCCCGCCCTGTGGCCCCCAGCCAGCGGCCGGCTGGGGAGGCCCGCCTCGGGCTGGCCGCCCCCGCCCTTCCTGCCCCGCGACGAGGCCTTCCTGAGCTTCTTATTTGTATCCACGTCGTCGGGGAACCGGCACTTCTTGCCGGCCGCGCGGCTCTTCTCCCTCACGGCGGGCAGCGCGCCGTCCGGCCCGTGGAGGGCCTGGGCCCGGTGCTTCGGGCCGCAGCCCCGCGGCCCGGCCGCCGTCCGGGCGCCGCGATGGGGCCGGCCGCCGGGCTGCGGGCCCGGGCCCGACTGCGCCTTCACGGGGGGCGCTTCCTCCAGGCTCTGCGAAGAGGAGCCCTCGCTCTTGAAATCCAGCGCGGGCCGCTCCTCCACCGCGAAAGCCGCGGCCAGCAGCGCCGCGGGGGCGACAGGGGGCGCTGCCGGAGGGGCGGGCGGCAGGCCGCCTTTCTGGGGCACCTTTTTCAGCGGCTGCCCAGCTTTGTTCTCCTGCGGCGGGGCCGGGCCCCTCCCAGGGCTCTCCTTCGGGGAGGCAGCGAGGACCTGAATGCTGTCTCTGGGGGAGTCCCCCGTCACTGCGGCGGGCCCCCGAGCGTGTTCCTGCGAAGCTGGCTTGGCATTCTTGGGCAGATGCTTACTTGGAAGTTCAGCGGCAGCGCCCTCCGGCGGGGACAACCTCTTGCTGTCCAGTGGTTCTGCCTTTGAGTCTTTGGACCATGGCTTCGGCGGGGAGAACGTCCCGCTGTCCAAAGAAGGGACTCCGCCAGGGGGCAAAAGCACCTGTTTAGGATTCTTAAGGTTCCCGCCGTTGCCCTGTAAGACGCCCCCGGTCACTCTGACACAAACGCTCCCGTTCCTCAGAAGCCCCTTCGTGGGGTCAGCGTTCACACTGGTTCTTGGTTTGTTGGTCCTTACGGGGTGTGTTTTTTTCTGGACCAGGCTCAGAATGTAGCCGTCCATTTTCTTACTGGACGAAGGATGGGGAGCAGACCACAAACTGCTTGGAGATGGTAAGGAAGCGGCTGTCTTGATGGCGTCCAGCTCAGATCCATCACAGATGTCACCCGCATGGTTACCAAGCCTCTCCTCTTCCCTCAGAGGGTTGCCCGTCAGGCAAAGGAGAAACATGGGGCTCTGCACGGCCACGGCGTGAAGCGGACTGGGATAGCGATACACATCGTTCCCGTTTTTAGACACCAGATCACACTGGTACTTGGGATGCACATCTGCAATGACACCAAGGGAATTAAATTGTGATGTAGAGGGGGAACGGCAAACCGCCCCTGAGGCCTGGTCTTCGCAGCGGCCTTCTTTGTATTCCAACCGTCCTATGAGATCTGAAAAACATTTAAAGGATACACTCTGAAGAACTGAATCGGTCAGCACCAGCTTGACTCAGGCCAATTTCTACGAAAACACACTCACGGGGGGAGAGAGAGAATGCTAAAGGATCAACAACTATTCCTACAAGCTGTTCTAGTTCTGTTTTTTGTTTTTTCTTTTTTTAATGTTTGTTTATTTTTGAGAGAGAGAGAGAGCGGGGGAGGGGCAGAGAGAAAGGGAGACAGAATCGAAACAGGTTCCAGGCTCCAGGCTGTCAGCACAGAGCCCAACGCGGGGTTCCAAGTCACGAGCCATGACATCATGACCTGAGCCAAAGTCAGAGGCTTAACTGACTGAGCCACCCAGGCGCCCCTTTTTTAAAAAGAATTTTTTTAATGTTTATTTATTTTTTAGAGAGAGAGAGAGAGAGCAAGCTGCTCTACAGCCCATACTACTGGATGAGGGAAACAAATATTTAACAAAGATATTTGTAACAAGACATGATACATCCTCCATCCTCCGAGGGAAAAATATTCAGCCATTAAAACTCCTTTCAAACTATTGAATAATATGGGGATATGCTTTAAAGGTTAGTGAAAAGCATGATATAATACCAGACTATGATTACGATTTTAGCCAGACTATATATGTGAAGAAAGTCTGAGATGAAGCACCCCAAGATGCCAATAGCACTGCAGTGTAGTGAGAAAGCAAGTGAGATTTACTTTCTTCATTTTCTATTTTCTAAATTGTCAGTAAGTATGCACTGCATTTATAACTAGGAAAAAAAAAAAACCCTTATTTTTTGAGTCATTCTTTCTCTGGGCCCTCTGTGTTCTATTCTTGGTTTCCTTTTGAAATACTGCAGATAAACTGTACTTTCTCTGAGCTTTCTTGTCATATATTTTTTTTAGGCTCAATTCTTAATGACATATGTTTGAGTATAACTGTCAGTTGAAAGGTCAAAGAAACTGATCAAATTTCACTGGAGAGTAACCAAACATAAATAATTATCACTTTATATTTTTAAGAATGACACTAAAAAATAAGGCAATATTTTTTAATTTTTTTTTTACATTTATTTATTTTTGAGACACAGAGAGACAGAGCACAAGTGGGAAGGTGCAGAGAGAGAAGGAGACAGAATCTGAAGCAGGCTCCAGGCTCTGAGCTGTCAGAACAGAGGGGCTCGAACTCACTGGCCGTGAGATCATGACCTGAGCCGAAGTTGGACTCTCAACCAACTGAGCCACCCAGGCGCCCCAATAAGGCAATATTTTTAACTGGGAAGGAATTCTTGATACGGTTTTAAGAGATTGAGCTGTTGTATTAATGAATAAATTTTCACATCTCAAAAATGTAAATGCCAAAATACAATGAAATCAAGCTTTCTTGCTGAGTTAAATGATTTTGATGTCTTTCCTTGGTGACTGTTGTAAATATCAAATCCCTTTAATGAACTTAGAGAAAATCAAAGTTTTTATCACTACTTAAGATATCCTGTATTATATTTATTCACTCAAATATTGAAAACTTACTATGTGCCGGATTCTGTGTAAATTATTTAAGTTAAGGGAAAGCTCCATGACCTTCGATGATAATTAGAAGTCCTGGGGAAAAATACAGTCTGGACCCAGTAATGATATGATTCATTTGTAAAGCAAAGATTATTATAATATAAAATGTGCTGTGTCCCTACCCCCCACCTCCACTCCCAATAGCTTATGGCAACAAGGAGAAGAAACCTTTCTAGCTAATATCGTTGCTCATCTTTCCTCCTCTACTACCATATACTCGCCCTACTTAAAGCATTGCCCTACATTTACCCACACTTTACTATTCTGTCCCTTTTCCCAACTTACAGTTAAGGAACAAGACCGACATCTCAGTCTCCAAGGCCCAGTACAACTGTCTCAATTATGTGAAGATGTGGCATTTGGGAGATCAGGAGTCTGTCTTCAAAGAAAACCTATACCAAACGCCTTTAATGGGTTTTAAAGTTTCCCTCTGAAACCAGATCTGCAGAGTGAAGGGGAGCAATTACCAATGAACTTGAGGCCTAGACACTCTAGATAACACTGATGTGTGCTTCCCCAAATGATCGCTGCTGACAGCACAGTGTACAAACTCAAAGACACCAGCCACTTAGCAGCCTCAGTTGTTTGGCGTTATGTTTGCATTGCTTGGATCTCAAAAGTTCAGCCTTACACCCAAGTGGAGAACACAGACAAACCAAGAGTGCAGTGACTTGTGCTATAGCACCTACAGCTCTCCATATCCTCTCTGCTCTTCTGAGGAATCACAGTAAAGCAAAACTAAGAAAGGAGTCCCAAGTTTCAGCAACAATTCTGCCATTCAGAAAATGAGGAGCCCCTAGAGAACTGTTTTATAAAACCAAATTCCTCCTCTGTTCAATGAGAAGGTTGAACACAGAAATTTCTGAATTCCTAGTGTGGTGGGAAAACATGGACCTGACAACTGGTCCTGAGCTTGAATCCTGCCTCTGCCACTCACTAGTATATTAACCTTAAACAATGAACCTGTTAATTAACCTAACTAGACCTCATTTTTCTGACATACAAATGGGAGCTAACAAGACTTGCACACCCTGCAGAACTACTGGGAGGATTCAAAGGAGATAAATATATGCAGAGCATCCAGTACGTGTTTGACACATAGTGGAAATGCAGAAACTTCCAATACCGACAATAGCATGACTCTCTCCTGAGGTCACTCCAAGGATAGCCCAAAGTGGAAACAATGGCACACGGCCTACAGGAATCTCATCCCACCCACCTCCTAAAAGAAAAGACAAGCTGCCATCACGCAAGACATTCTGGAGAATGTGGAGGGACCACTGCTCCCTGAAGTGCCAAGCAGCCTGACAGACGTATTTAACTTACTGTAAGCTTTAGCTTTAAATGATTATAAAAAAAGAGATCCAAAGTGGCTTTCCAAAGAAATACAAACAAGTCAAACTCACAGCAAAGGCTCACAAACAGAGCTCAAGACCTGTAATATTGGGACAGGATTTCTAAAGAGAAGCTGTCTTGCTACCATCACAATATAAAGCTATGTCATGAAACGTAGCAAGTTGGTGAACTTCTCTGACCTTTTGTTTTTCTGTCAGTAGAAGGGGTTAAAGCTAGATAACCGTTAAGGGCCTTTCACCTTTTCCAGCTAAAAATGTCTATCAATTCTAAAAAAGTCTTACCTGCAGATTTGGGGCAACCATCTGAGATAGTCAAGGTTGCCTCCAAGGGGCTGCAAAAGCAGGTGCTGGAATGACAACTGGATAAACACTCACTGAAGACCGAGTTAGAGGAATTGGAAAGGGATCCTGAAGCCCCATCACTCAGCTCATAAAACCCTACAAATAAAAACACCATTTGGAATTAAGATCATATCAAGCAATAGCATACATTTGTGTTTAAAAGGAAAAGGGTTAATCATCTAGAAAAGGTAGGAAGGGGACACTTTGGTGGGGTGGGGAGCGATTCTGGTTCACTGGATTTAGTGTGAATTTCAAGTTTTATTTCAAGTAATCCTTAGGAAAAGGCAAAGAGCCCATATCTATGGATACATTTCAAAGCTACTCTCACCCTCAAACTGACTTGCCTTTTTGACCCCACCTTTAAAGATGTGCAAGGAAAGAGACTTAGATCTGTCAAAGCCCCAACTTTATCATGAATGTTTCAGAAAGAATAATTTGAAGAAAAAAATCTATTTAAGGAGCCAAATGGCTTAAAAGAAGAAGAAGAAGAAGAAGAAGAAGAGGAAAAAAAAAAAAACTTTTGAAGTGGTCTCAGGAAGTTGAAGTGTGACTAATTTTCTAGCCCAGTTCTGACTTTCTCAAGTTTCAAAGGAGGACTGCTCTTCCAGAAATTTGAATAGAAGCTTTTATTTTTAAACTCAGAAGACTCCAGTCAGATCAATCTCATTATTAAAAATTTGGTCATCTGGTTTTATTTCCCTCTCATACAACTGAATGGCAGACTGCTTTTTTTTTATTCTCTCTGCACTAGAAACAAACTCCATTGCCTTTTGCAGGTCTGGGAAAGTTAAACAGTGGAATGAAGTAGAACTCAAGTGCAGAATTCTGTCCTAGTGTCACACACTCACCTGAGCTGGGCCGACTGTCTGTCTCCAGGTGCTCTTCAGATGTCTTTTCTACATCCAGTCTCAGGTCACTTATCTGCTTGTCAAGTTCTTGCAACTGATTCAACAAACCAGCATCTCTTCTCCTCAAACAATTCTGATTGGGGGGTGGGGGGGGGGTGGAAATGAACACATGTTGGTGACAAAGAATCAGAAAGTCTGCTCTAAGTACTCAAATTGCCATTTGGAAAGTTCACTAAATCTTCCAAAACCAAAATTTTTACTGGATGACCTGAAATTAAAAAAAAACAAAAAAACACAAAAAACAAACAAAACAAAAAAAAACTTCAAGAATATGTCCTATGTTTCATTTCACTTTCTTTCATTTTGCGGTGCTATAAAGTTTCTTCATAAAAACAAGACTTGCTTTTTGTTTCAACTTATACAAACTCACTTTGTATAGGTTAAGGATAAGAAAACACAACGAGATTCTTTTAAATCCTCTATGTACGCAATTTCTTGCAAAACAGTGCTTCACAGCAGACTCTTTAATTTGAAGTCAGAGTGTAACAGATTCCCTCCAATACACTATACCCTTACTTAGGTGAGATTTTCTGGCCAAATGTCCTGCAGAGTTTTGTCTTCTATTAGTTGCTTTGTGGGGTTTAATCAGTCTTAGGGCCTTTGAAAGTGAGAAACGAATACTAATAGCCAGTGCCAAGTATAATGTGAGCTAGCAAAATCCAAAACCCTCAAGGGAAGGTCCATCAAGATTTGAACTCAACTCAGGTTTCCAAAGATGACAGATATGTAGTGCTAACTCACACTGCCACCTAGTGCTTCCTATTGCTGGAAAAGCAAAAGGACCAAAAAGGCATCTGGTTCAAATCGCGAATGCCAAGTCTACACATGAAAATAGTACCACAAACACTGACTGGACTGAAATTCTCCTGACATGCTGCCTCGCTCCCCTCCAGGGGACAACAGGAATGTGCCACTCACAATCTTGAGATTCGTGAAGACAAAAAGGGGCTATTGTAAAAGACAATGCACAAAAATGTCAATGACAAGGCATCACCAGCAAGAATGGAGTCAAACCAATGTTACATGCACATCTGGTCGGCGACCAAAGAAAAGGTAAAATGCCAAATAGGTATTGTACAAAATACCTATTTCAGGATCCATCCTTGAAAAACAGATGTCACAAGAGTATCTATTCCTCCTGTCTGTCCTTTGATTTAAAAAGCTTGTAGACAAAAACCTTATATGCCTTTTTACTACAATGAGTTTCTTCAGGAGAAATGAACCAAAGTAAAAGTACTGTGATGCTGAGAGACAGAGAGGGAGAGACTGGAGAGAGAGAAATTATCTGAAAAGAGATAATACAAGAAACCCTTTGACAACCACACGGCATCGCTATGTTCGCTGTTGTAGGAGGAGGGACATTATCTAGCATGCGTCTAGTTTCAGACCGTATCACATGGCCAAAAAAAGATTTTTTTTTTCCTCTGTTTTCAAAACTACATTTTTGAGGTCACTGTAACAAAGCTGCCGCCATTATTCTGAGGCGGGGTCAAAAGCTGTTCATCAATACATTAAGCGCCAAAGTTCTTTTCCTTCCCCGTTAATGAAGATGGCACAGGATGGCTGGCTGAGACGCTGACGGAAATCCAGCAAGATAAACGCTTAAGAGCAGGTTCTCTCTTCTTCCCCCTCCACCACCAGTCACATAAAATATGAGGGGACGGGGCACTTTGCCCAGCCAAATTTCTATCATTTGCATCTGTGTTAGCTGCTTTCATACAAAGGGCTTCTATATGAAATTAAGCAGCAGCCGGGGCAAAAGCTGGCATGCGGGGGAGAGCCCTGGGAGTGGCAGGGCGCCCTACGTGCGCTTCCGCGTAATCGTAAAATTCTGCATTGGACAGTTAACCTCGCCACAAGCCCCCTCCTCGGCTTTTGTCCCTTCTCGGCGGGAGGACACGAAGCTAAGACCTCCAAAAGATAGGGTATTTTAAAGGAGGGTTTGCAAACATTCGGGGAGAGGGGCGTTGCATTCGTCGAAGTGGAGAGATTTGAAGGTTACAACCAGGCGACTCCAAGAATCCCGAAGGCAGAGCGGGAGGGGAGGGCTGCCACCCCTCCCGGCAATCCGCGCGGGGTCGCCAGCCCCTCACCTGACACAAAGCGAGGACACGCCAGGAACGCGTGGGCGACGGTGGCCCACGCAGGAATGGGGGTCCCGGAACGTGGAGCGGCTCCCCGGCCAGAGGCGCCCTCGCGCCCACCCCCAGGCCACCTGCCCGAACCCCAGTCCCCGTGCAGGGACAGCCGTGCCCCTTCCTCCAGGCACCGCTTACCAACTGCTTCCGCAGCAGCAAGATATTCTCTTCCAAGAACTTCTCCTCCAGGCGGCTGCGCTGCGCCGCCTCCCCCGGCAGCTCCCCAGCGCGGGGCGCAGCGCTCCCCGCGCCCCCGGCGCCACGCAGGGCACCCCGGACCAGCAGCTCCTGGCGCTGGCGCAGGTACTCCAGCTCCGCCAGCCCGGCCAGCGTGGCCTCCTGCCGCTCCCGGGTGCGCTGCCGCTCCGTGTCCGCCTCGCCCTTCTCCCGCCAGCGCCCCTCGGGCTCCGCCGCGCGCGGCTCGCCCCGGGCCGGCGCCTGCGGCTCCAGCTCCCTCGCCGTCCCGGCCGCACTCGGCTTCATGGCCCCCACCCCTGCAGGAGCGCCCGTCACCGCAGCCGGGCTGCCCGGGCGGAGGAGCGGGCGCTAGGGCTGCGGCCGGGGGCTCATGCCGCCCCCGAGTAGGGGCGCAGCGACGGGACGACGGCCAGAAGCGCCCGGGACCCGCTCGCGGCCGCGGGCTGCAGCCGTCCGGGCCCGGGCGGCGCCGTCCGCTGTCGCCGCGCGTCCCTCGCCGCGGCCCCGCAGCTGATAACGCCCTGCTCGGCGCTACGTCACGCGCGGCGGCCCGGCAAACCCCCGCCTGGCGCCCGCCTCCCCGCGCCGGCCCCTCCGCTCCGAGGCCCGCTCCCCCAGGCTTCCCCCTCTCCTGTCAGGGGCGCCGCTGGCGCTCAGCGCCGGCCTCCTCCTCGCTAGGCCCTCCCCGCTCCTCCCTCTCTCCTCCCCCGCTCTTCCCGCGGGCCTCCTCGCCCTCTTTTCGGGTTTACTGCACCCAATTTTTTGCCTCGCTCCTTATTGGTTCTTTTCCCCTCGCACAAAGCAAGGGGCGAGCGCCTCAAGCCCCAGCATCCTGTTACAGTCGGCCTCGCAGGCAGGGTCGCGAAGGGACGCGGCAGTTGGGCTCCCCAGAGAACTTTCTGAAACTCGACCGAGTTGCAGCACACAATCTTAACCCTTTCCCCCCACGTCCACTGTTCACATCCACTCACACTGATTTCGCTTTCTTTCACCTTGCCGAGCAAGGTACTGAGAGTGCATTCAAAGACCATTTCTTTGGCTCCGCTTTGTAAAGACAGGCAATACCCAAAGCACAGTGCAACATCGTTCTAAAACTGTCTCAGTCTTAGTTTTGTTGCTGTTTTATTTTTTCACGAAAGGCGTGTAAAATTAGGCAGGAGGATGTCGCTGTAAAGCCAGGGGTTGCATCAATTCTTTCACAAGCCTGGGGTTTAAAGTGTGTGCGCGCGCGCGCCTGCGCGCTTTGGTTTTTGTTTGGGCTTTTTATTGTTGTTATTTGCTATCTTGGGCAAACACAAGAGCTCAGACTCAGAAATCAGGCTGTGTGAATGTGAATCCTGTTCCAGCCTTGACTAGCTGTGCAAACAAGTTACTTCGCCTCTCTATGCCTCTCTTTCCCCAACCGTAAAATGGAGCTACTAACAACCTGCCTGTTCTAAGAATTACATTATATAAGTAATATACTGTTGTAAGTATAAGTAATGTACATTACTGTTATAAGTAATATACATTATATAATATGTATTTGTGGGGCGGGGTGAGCGTGTGCGTTTACAACGTGGCAAGCTGGTAGATAGTAAGGATTATGAGTTGTGGCTCCCCCCCCCCCTCCAGAGAGACCTATAAACTTGCCCCCTGAAGTGGCATTTGTGGTATGGTCACCTCTGTCCCTCTTGGGACACTGGTCACAGGGAATTTCAGTGGGATAGAGAGGTCTGGAAATGCCACTAGCTGGCTTGTCTATGGAAAAGCAACGTATCTGTTTTAAAAAGCAATACATCAAAAAGCCTCATAAATTAAATCCAACAAGTTACAATCTGCTGAAGTTCAGGCAAAGTGCTGTGTGAAGGAATGCATCCTATATCATTATTTCAGACTCGAACACCGCTGCCCAGCTGCCCCTTCTACCCTGTGTGGTCTAACCCTCCCTCCAAGATCAGTTCACTTCCCTCTTCTGCACTCTGGTTAATTGCAGGAATATCTGATTCTTACCAAATGCTATTTGTTTGGTTATTTATCTGGGTGTGTAGACACATATCTATGTATGTAGGGTTTTATGTGTATTTCTTCTCTCCAATTATGTTATAAAAATTGCCTGAAGGCAGAGACTGTTTTAATACCCTCTTAGTATTACCGTACTCAAAACAGTGCCTTGCAAGGATCCAACTGATGTTCTCTAGAGACTCAAAAAAAATGGAGGTTGATTGTAAATTGTTTCTACCTTAACATACTATCTAAATTAATAGCACCCATTTAATCTCTGCGACAAGTAGAATCAACTCAATACTTACTAAAAACAAAACAAAACAAAAAGACAAAAGTTCCCTTGCCACCCTCCACTGACCTCTCCATTGCTGTCCCTCACAGACATAAAAGAAACTATAACTACAACCATGATTCATAATTAACAAGGTTGTTTATCAGGTCTAAAAACAGAATTCTGTTCAAGTGTTCATCAGCATACAAAATCACTTCTATTCAGGTCACCTCTTCTTTATGCCAACTGTGTGCCAAACACTTTTCTCGGTAACACAGGAACTAATTTTCTTCCATAACTTCAGTGAGGCGCTGAGGAATAATGACAGATCCTGCATGCCAAAGGCCACTCACCCACGTCCTCATCATTGTCTCATTCTATTAATTTCTAAGCAAGCTTCCTGCTTTCTAGCTCTGGATTAGATTCCTTTTGGCTGGGTGGAGTCTATTATTGTGGCCTGGGTTATGTCACACATCGACAACTATATTTATATAGCTGAGGGGGGAGAAAAGCTGAAACATGTTTTACACCCTACTAATAAATCTTGCTAGAGCAGACAGACAAGCCGCTATGTCTCGGAACCTCCCCCCCATCCCACCCCCTCCCCACCAAATGCCACTTGGAGCTGGCTCATTAGTCCCAAGCAAACCATTTGCCATAACAGCTTGTACATCTCCATGAAAAAGTGTTCCCAGCAAGTTTAAGTATTAAAACTAATGTATTCAAATGGTTCCACCAGTAAAATGGTCACAAATAGGAAAAAGAGGTTATGCTTTCCAAAGTATCCATTACACACTAATAAATAATGCTGTTCATTCACATGCCAATTAAAACAAACTTGGGCCATCAAGTGAAATTAGAAGCAAGGAGCTCAATGCTGTAGCTCTTTGTGTAGGTTGTTTTGTTTTGTTTTGTTTTTTTCTGAAAACTCCCAATGTCATCAGATTAAGTGTGACTAGCTGGGTTGCCCCTATTCTCTTCTTAACAGCCAAATTTTCTCCTCTCCAGTCTAGGCCTGGCTTTTCCTTCCTCTTTGATTCTTTGTTTTGGTGGCAGGTATTCCGGAGGCAGTTGAAGGTAATCACCCACTGCTCACAGCTCCCTTCTGCTGCCAGAAGGATCTCACTTCCTCCTACTGTTTTGATTTTTCTTTCTCTACTTTTTAAAGCAGGTGCTGGGTGCTTCTTCCTCCACGGATGCTACTTTGTTATCTCCTTTCTAGTATTGGTCAGCCCTAGTTAGTTCTTTTGCTTCCATGCCCCACCCAAGCCTCAGTTTCTCAGAAAAGCTGTTAGTCCCCAGCCTGAAAGTGTGGCACTCAAGATGGAGTGGATCTGCCACCTGGAGCACCTGGGGGGTAAGATTAAAGTTGCTAACGTGGAAAAGTCTTGACTCAATATGTCGTAGTTGGGTAGTTTATGCTTCAACAGATTTCCTGGGCACAGCCAGGAAGAGTCCCTCAGATCACACAGTCTGACCCTTTGCCCTTGGGCAGAACCCTCCCACCAGCACCCCCACCAAAGTCTCAGAATCCTTCTACAAATGCCTTCTCCACCAGTGAACATTCTACTGCAGCCGGGAAAAATAAGGAGCATCAATTGCACGTTTTGCTCTCCGGCAAAGCAACAAAATGATGCCTTGCAGCTTTTATGGCCAAACAAACACAAATGATGTAATTGGGAAAAGCTGTCTCCAAATAGGAGGGAGAAAAATAAAGGGCAATCCTTTGAGTTGGGGTGATGACCACCATTCGAGGGTCTGGGATCAAAGCTCCAGCCAGACATCAAAGCCCATTTGAGTCTAATGCCAAAAGAGCCACAGTGAATTAAACTTCATATATAAACTAATTATAGCTTGACCCCACAATCAGTCTTCAGTGAGCACATAGGGGAAAGAAAGCAGACATTGAAACAAAGGATCAAGAAAAAGGAAAAGTTGGTAGCAAAACTGGGCAACATCATGGCCCTGACCACTTTGAAACTCTTTTGAGGGCAGGGGGGAATCAGGGAATGGTGGTGGAAACAGCAAACTTGTGACAATGCGGGTCTTGTTTGCAAGCCCATGAAACAGCTCTTTCCACCCTCACTGACTCGTGCACAACCACACACTTCATTACTCCTGGAAGAAAAGGTTATCTGTTAACTGTTTTAGCGTCGTTATAAAGGTTCCCTGTCGCCAGGTTTCTGTTGAAGAAGCACTGGATGATTCCGTGAAGTTTGAGGGTGAGTTCTTCAGGAAGCTCAGCTTCCTGATACAGCACTCCCTAAGTTGCAGACTCTCACTGTGGGGGTAACTTGCATCCCCCGATGCTCTTCATCACTGATGTCTCCACCAACCTCAGACTTCTGTCCCTTAGCTCTGACATTTACAGATGGAAGTTGGTGTGTACCAAGAGTGCAAACACCCTAGAACATGGCCTTTACTAATACCGTGAAACTACTTCATTCCCAGGCAAAATTTAAAGGTGTTTCAGAGACAAGTAGTCACTTGAAACAATTCTGGTCAGTGGGTTTTGCCCTTACTCTGCTGTAGTCGGACTGGTCCCTAATTAAGTGAAATTCTCCATCTCATGAACTCAAACTATTACACATGTAATTTGATAACCCACAGAACATTTTCAATTGTATTTATTTGTAGATGAGCATTAGTGATTTCTTAATTAAAGTAACAAAATCTAATTATAGCCTGAGTCGCTTTCATGAGAGAAAGACATTTTAAAGCAGGCGTTCCTATAAGATAAAAACAAATACATGCCATTATCATTGCCTTGCACCTCTTGAAGTAATCATTCATTTATTCAACAGATATGTATTTCTAATACATGACAGGCACTGGGGATACAGTTGTGAACAGATCAGACATAATTCCTGCCTTCATGAAGTTTATGGTCTAGGATTTTAACTGGCACTAATTAATTATGTACATATATGTATGATATATATTCAAATATATACATATTTCCACATATATTTTCAAATATATGTATTTCTAAATATATTTCCAAATTTATATACAATTCCAAATTGTGAAACTACCACTGAATCAGCAAAGTAATGTTTTCAAAGCAGATATATGCTGTAATTATATCTAAAAAGTCATACTCCAGTAAAATCACAAAAAAAAATTATGGCATTTATAAAAAATGTTTTTTACAGGGAAAGGGATCTTATATTTTACTTTTTATTGTCTTAAAAAAAATTTACTCCCCTAAAAGCTATACTTAAAATGTCTATAGGGAGGGCACCTGGGTAGCTTAGTTGAACGTCCGACTCTTGATTTTGGTTCAGGTCATGATCCCAGGATCTTGGGATCAAGCCTCGTATTGGGCTCATGGAACCTGCTTAAGATTCTCTCTGGAGTGCCTGGGTGGCTCAGTCAGTTAAGCTTCTGACATCGGCTCAGGTCATGATCTCATTGTTCGTGAACTCGAGCCCCACGTCGGGCTCTGTGCAGATGGCTCAGAGCCTGGAACCTGTTCAGACTCTGTGTCTCCCTCTCTCTCTGCCCCTCCCCTGCTTGCATTCTCTTTCTCAAAAATAAAATAAAAACATTTTTAAAAAAAGATTCTCTCTCTCTTTCCCCCTGCCCTTCTCATGCTCACTCTCTCTCTCTAAAAAAAAAAAAAAAAAAAAAAAAAGTCTATAAGGAGATACTTGCTGTATAGCAAAATAATTCAATATTTTCATCTAAATATCATTCATTGAAAGGTAGTAACTAGCATGTACAAATAAACGTCAACATAATGAATTACAAATCGACTACCTTTTCCTCAGAACAATCTCAGAAAGGAGAAAGAGAAAGCATGACTCCAACCCATAGTATTATGAGCAATTTCCAGTGTGGTTTCCGGATCATTTCCACACCAGCAAAGAGAAATGACTGAGGAGCAGCAGAGCTCTAGGTTACTAACATGAAAGCAGAGTCTTTTGCTTTAGGAAAGAGACAACTGGTCCAGTTCCTTCGTTCCCTTGGCTCCTATGAACCTAGCCTCTCTGAGGCCAGGCAGAAACCGAACCAGAACTCAAAACGAGCTTCCGCACTGAGTTCTGGGCCCATGTTTCCCCCCAACACCCACAAAGCGGCTTTAATTAAGATCCCTCAGGGCCGAGGGATCCCTGTGGAAAAGCCCAGAATGCCATTATCACCCTGTGAGAGGCTGAAAGCTCTCACTGCGGGCTGAGGCTTAGGTGGCCCCACGGGGAGCCTGCTTCCTCTAATCCCATTGCACCTTTGCAGCCGCAGCGTGTGAAGAGTCGCACATCTACTTCAAACAGAAGTTGGGCCTTGGGTATGTTTGGGCTGAGGGGAAGGCTGGGGGTTGAGAAGAGCGTCAGATTCAAAGAGAAGTCAGCTGGGATGACAGGCAGCGGCTGTATGCGGCTCCAGCCCCCAGAGACTGAAGCGGCTGATAGGAGGGCTGGGGGCTCCATTTCCATCTCTCTCTGCACCTCAGGGGTCTCTCCCTCCAGAGCCAGGATCCTTTGAAGTCTGGGAGGATGGTTTTGACGACAGATGGGACAATTCACTTCTGTTCGGTTTGGTTCCTGCAGACTGAATTCAGAGTCTTGAGGGAGTTTTGCCTGATGATGAAGAAACTGACATTTTGTTAGACCCAACTCTTCCGCCTCCCAGGCCCAATGGAGGAATTTGGTTGACCCTCTCTTGCCTTTCATAGAAGCTGTTTCCACAGGACCAAGAAGCTGATTCTAACCCGGCACTTCCTGGTGTGGTGAGAGGCTAAACAGTCGGGGTCAGGCCAGCCTGAATTTGAATCCAGCTGTACCCGGCTCGGCTCCTGGGTAGCGTTAGCCAGGAACACTCGTACTGCCAACTTTGACCCTTCTCAGCCTCGTTGTTCTCATCCGTAAAATAGGGCTCATAGCTAACCGTGGAGAGAGGTTGTGAAATGTCTAGGAATAAATGTTGGTTACCCCAAAGTCCCAAATGTTATACACGCCCACACAGGATGGGCATTGAAAGACACCCCATCAGATAGAAATCATAATTAACCAGTGCTTTGGCAGTTTTCATACACTGTTTGGAAATTTTTCTTAAAGCCTACGTGTCCTATTGTTTCAGAACACTCCATTTTGTTTTGAATTGGAAGTAGGTCCGAGAGATTTCTGAGGAGTAGCACTGTGGTTTCTTTCTTCCACCAGCACTTTGGCCTGCCCACGTAGGACCCGAGGATCTGCCCTTAGAAACCATACGGACCACTAGAGCAACGTGGCATATTGGAAAGAGCATAAGCTCTGACCAGGGTTCAACCCCTTAACAAAGTCCTGTGATATCTCTGAGCCTCATCTGTAAAACGAGCTCACAGTTCATTCTCGAAGAGTAAATGTGAAGGACCTGGCACATTAGTAAACACTAGAGCAAATGTTGACTTCCTTCTTTCTTCTCCTTCATCTTTTATCTGAGGCATTATTTAGGTTACTGAAGTTTATTTAGCTCCTTCCTTTTTTGGCATAGCCTCTTATTATGGAAAATTTCAAAACACAACAGTAGAGAGGACAGTATAATGAGTTTGCATGAAACCGCGACCTAGATTAGCAATTATGGACAGATTATAAACAGGCCCCATTTGGAAATGCATATTTTCATAATTTGGGGACTAGCAGATATAAAACAGCATACAGGTCGAAGCTGTATTCCCATCACTAATTTAGTGCCAAGCATATAATAGGCACTCAATAAATGCTAGATATTATTATAATCATCATCATTTTTTTTAAATTTATCCAGAAATTTTTTTACAGACCTTATATAATACACCTTTCATCCAGAGGACACAAAGCATTTCCCACAATCTTTACGGTATATCATGATGTGGGAAGATGAAGTCACCCTGAAGCAATAGCAGTGAAGTGGCTCTCCCAGCCTCCCAGGATAAGACCCCAGGGACTGGCCCCATGGTTCTGACTGCTGCTGAGCACCAACGACATCCTTCCCCACTCCTGTCCTAACTCCCGTGCACCAGTGACGTTCTCCCTCCTGTCTCCTGTTCTGTCTCACCTACTAAGCTTGGAAGTGAGCTCCTTGAGAGCTGAATTCATGCCTGAAGCGATTTTACCCTCCAGAACAAGTAGCAGGACGACCCGGGGCGAGAGGAGATGGGGGGGGGGGGGGGGGTGCTTACTGTTTGTTTAAAGTCATAGAGTCTGGAACAAAGTACTACTAGGAAAAGAACTAGGTAAACCAAAATAACTTGAAAATTCGTTAAAGCATCCCCAGTGTCTAAATTGCATTCCCTTTGTTTGGGTCAGAGAGATGTTTTTTCATGAACAACTAAATCTACTGGCACATAGACTAAAACTAACAGATCCTTTTGGCCGTTATGCATAGAAACACTGAAGCCAAGAATGCGACCTCAAAAACTCAGAAGTAAATCTTGGCTTAATTAGTGTTGCCTCTCTTGTTCAATTAGATTTTAAACTCCTCAAGGGCAGGGCCAAATCCTACTGCATCTCTAACTCCCTCAGAACAAAGCTGGATACAAAGCAGATACTCACTCACCAAATGCTTGCTTAATTCAATCACCTTTCAGGGTAGGTTGAGACGGAATCCCCTGCCTATGACACACCAAAAGGACTTTGGAAATTCTATGTATAGATATTTAGAAACAAAACAAAATTGGGTGCTCTTCTCGTCTTTTTTAAGTTTGTGCCTCTGGGGGAAAAAATGAGGAAACAGGAAGAAGAGAAACGGTTCCATTTCTGAAAAGATAAGAATAAAGTCTGATAAAGACAAAAGGCATTTGAGGTCAGTAGAGTTAAAACAAACTCAGATTGCCCAGCCTGTTTGAAGTTGACAAGAAACAGGGAATGACCCATGGGTCCATTATGGAGCACAAAGCAACTTAATCAGCATTTCATCAATGAGGCAACACCAGGTAGCCCAGCCAAGCCAATTGGCCCTGTGCAAAGAGCCCCAGGGGGGTTTTCATCCAGAGGGCACTTCTACCTGAGGGCTTCTCTGTGTCATGTGTGCATGTGAGGACGAGGACTGGAAGGGGTTATCACTAATTTGGGGGTTATATTTTCTCATTACTTCTGGTAGTGGAATTCCGATGAAGATTCTTGAAAAATGGTTTCATTTTTGTTTTGTCATTCATTCAGATTTACTCCTTCGTGATAATCCAGAGCACCTCCCAGAGTCCTAAGCACCTACTAGGAGTTTAACAAATGTAATTAAATTAAATAGGGGCAAGAGGTAGAAATCACTACGAAAATATTAAATGCCATTTCCACCAAGGATATACTCCGGCGAGGCCCCTTCTAACTGAAAGTGGTTTCCTTCCGAAAATGGGTGCCTGGGAGCCCACTTCTCTGAGCACAGAAAGTTTTACACTAAAAGCTGTCCAACCTCAAGGCGCCTGGGTGGCTCAGTCAGTTGAGCATCCGCTCAGGTTACGATCTCACAGCTGGTGAGTTCAAGCCCCGCTTTGGGCTCTGTGCTGACAGCTCGGAGCCTGGCGCCTGCTTCGGATGCTGTGTCTCCCTCTCTCTCTGCCCCTAACCCACTCACATTCTGTCTCTGTCTCTCTCAAAAATAAATAAACATTTAAAAAAAAACTTTTTTTTTTAAATAAACAAAAAAACCTGTCCAACCTTGGGGCGTCTGGGTGGCTCAGTCAGTTGAGCGTCTGACTTCAGCTCAGGTCATGATCCCATGGTTCGTGGGTTCCAGCCCTGCATCGGGCTCCCCTGTGTCAGCACAGAGCCCGCTTGGGATCCTCTGTCCCTGTCTCTCTCTGCCCCTCCCCCGCTTATGCTCACTCTTTCGAAAATAAACGTTAAAAAGATTTTTTTTAAACTCTTCAACCTGGAACTAATTGAACACTGTAAATTAACTGGAATTAAAATAAATACTTAAAAAAAAACCCAAAACATTCAAACCCCAAGTCCTTCTGTTCTACTGAACATGTACCTGGCAGACCCAAATATACTCTGACTGACTGACGCTGGGCTCTTCCCAAGATTTTTCCAGGAAGCCAAGAGCTTACCTTGCCAACTGCCGGCTGCTGAGGCTGCAGCTGCCTGAGTCAGCACAAAGGGAGAGAAACCTGGTTCTGGTGCACAACGGGTGTCCCTTTATGCATCAGGCTGCCCCACGCACCTGCACCTGGGGGATTCACAGGCTTAAAAAAACAACACGGATTTTAAAAAGCCCAGAGCTGACATGCACACCTTTTCCTTTCCCTTTTAGCTCATTTCCACATCAAAGAATTAAGTTTCCCTGTTTTCAATAGAGCCGAGCCAGTTTTCAAATTATAACACATACCACTCTGGTTATCTACACCAGTGTGTCATCTGACATTGTCCAAATCATGTTCATCCCACCCTTACCCCCTCCTTCCTCTTTAAGTATCTCCCCTCCGCTGCGGATCCTAAATAAGCAGCAGCTTGGCAATGGAAGGCCATGGAAACTAAAGCGGATCTTTGGCACAACAGAGCCTGTTGAAGAAACCCAGAAAACAGAGATCGTGTGACCCCAATGCAGGCTTTGATCATTAATAACCCAAGAGGGGAAGAGTGCAGGTAACACAGAGTCTGTATTCCCAGGCATCACTAGGGACTTGCTCCAATCCTTAGTCTTTACAAAAAAATTTGTCATCCCATAAAATCTGTCTTCCAAGAAAGAATAAAATTAGCTTTTTACCTTTCCCCCATGTTATCAAAAACAACAAAAACTCCAAGCCAGGTGATTATGTTCCAGTCTTCTGTGTACCCCCTTCTCCCCATGTGCTCGAACTGGGAGCCTATCAGAAGAATGTGAATAATGACGCTACCTTTCCTATTGACCTAGCTGTTTATAAACAAAGCTTTTCCTTCTAGGAAAGGCAACGACATTTAAATTGCTGGAAATTATCAGCCTCAACTCATCTGAATTTCATTGTAGTGCTACTCATTCAGGAAATGGAACCCATGAGAAGTTTCCCTTTTTTCCAAATTGCGTCCAGATGTGACACGCAGAAGAATCTTTATTAAAATATCACACGGTAGCCAGTGCCTTATAATTTCTTCCTGTGTCACCGTAGTTAGAATATGAATAACAAACCAGTGGTCATAGAAAAAAGCTCTAGGTGTTGTCTGGGATCAGCTTTAAAATTGCAACAGCCCTCACCCTGCCCTCCCTTGTTCTGTTTCCACAGTGTTTAATACCTTATTACACCATATAATTTATTTACTTATTATGTTCATTGTTTATTGCCTGTCTCCTTTGCCAGAATGCATGCCCCCAAAGCAGGGATCTGTGTTTTGTTGCCTGATGTACCCCAAGAACCTAGAACTGTACCTGGCATACTATGCTTGCCCAAATAAGTATTGTTGAGTGAATGAATGAGTCAGTTTGTCAGCCCTTTATTATATCAAAATCTCTAGTCCTGACCCCCAAATTAACACTAATGTCACCTGTCCTTTTCCATATAGACCACAAAATTGTCACAAGGATTATCTCAATCTTATTTCCAGATGCTCTTCACTTTCTCTCATCCCCTCTACCCTGTCTCTCTCCCCAGAGTATCAATTTTGGTCAATGACAACACGATCGACTACTCCTGAGACTAAAATTCTTGTTCTATTACCCTTACCTCTCCTTCATCCCTTAGATCACTAATTTATCAAATCCTTAAAGATGCTTTCTTCAAATATCTCTCCAGGTTGTCCCTTCCTCTCTATTCTCATATCCCCTGTCTACACAATTATCACCTCAAATAGATTCCTAATTGGCCTCCTAGCCTCTAGTCTCTCCCCCCTACAGGTTCTTTTGCATATCATAAGCATCGTTTTGAACATGTCAATCCTCTTCCAGAGCTGGCTGTGATCTGGCCCACCCAGCAAACCTGACCTCCCTGAGTGGTCAAATGGTCAGGAGTTAAATCTTGAAAAAGCAGAAAGTGTTGCATGGCAAATGAATTATGGTAAGTAGGGGTCGAGAAAGGAGCAGAGGAGAGATCATAACCGCCAGGCTAATGAATTTGAACCCCATCCCAGAAGCCAAGAAGGGCAAGCCGCCAGAAGTCACGTACATCAGGAGAATAACGAGACGGAAATGGCGTTTTCAGAAACATAGTATGGCGAGGGGGTGGAGGTGCCTTTGGAAGGGAGACTGGCTGGAGCCAGAATTCATGGACTAACTAATTGCAAGATATTTCTAACTATTAATTCAAAAAGATATGTCTAACTATTAATTCAGTAATAATCTATCATGTGCACGCCTTATCTCTGGGGATACAGTGGTGAGTAGTTATTTGGTGGGGTTCTGGGAACAGTTAAGGAGAAAGCACCAAAGACCAGTAACGATAACCAGTAACAAGCCACCCACAGCCTCTGTCCTAGAGTCCACCTGGCCACTTCTAGCCCCAAACAACCTCAGATTTAATGAAAATAAGCACAGCTAGCCAGGCTAGGCATCACTACACCAACAGTCTTGCTCAGAGCTGCTGCTCTTGAAGACCTGGTCACATGTTAATTAGAAAAAGAAAGGAAATGTTTTCTGTAAGTCGGGAGTCAACAAGTTTTTTTTTGCAGATGGCCAGACGGCAAATATTTTAGGTTTGTGGACCTTATACTATCTGTCACAAGTACTCAGCTTTGTAGTTGCAGCACAAAAGCGGCCACAAATAGCACATAAACAAGTGAGCGTGCCTGTGTTCCAATAAAACTTTATTTATAAAAACAGGTGGTAGGCAGATTCGGCCCACTGGCCACAGTTCACTGACCTCTGCTCTAAGATGTTAGGATATTGTAAATGCAACACTCAGTTTTAATTAGAGGAGTAGCGTAGAAGAATATAAAGACAATGAGTTTAAGGAGCTCAGAAAGCTGGTGTAGAACCCTAAATTTACAACAAATCTTGGGGCATTAGGAAAATAAATTACAGTTTCCTAATGCATAAAATGAGACGCATGATGGCATGGTGGCCCATAAAGTCAGACTGCATGGGTTCAAATTTCAGCCTTGCCACACTCTACTTTTGTGATTCAGGGCAAGTTCCTTAATCTCTCTGAGCTTCAGTCTCAGCTGTTTTCATGGGGATAAAAAATATAACCTTCTTCATTGAAAGGATTAAGCGAGATCATGCATATTAAATACCTGGGACAAAGCAAGCACTCGAAAAACGATGAACTATCATTATTATTATTTATTATTATTATTATTATTATTGTATTACCGTGAAATTTCCCAAAGAGCAGCTATTGATACAGTATGTGAGAGTATTTGTTTTCTTATTTCTAGAGATTAAAAACAGAGAGGAGTTGTTCTGTTTTTATACTTTTGTACTTCCTAAACATTTTTCACACGTTACTGGAAGCTGAACTCACCTTGTAAACCAGTCTCCGCTTTTTCAGATGATTGCCTTTAAGTGGCTTTCAAATTCTGAAGATTATCATGCATAATGTATTATGCTTATGTCAAGATTAAATTTTTTTCCATTGATTTTTCTCCCGCCTCCATCAGGGTTTTGTCAGACAGGACTTTGTGTCAAGAGGAGGCTGCTCTTGCTTTCTCCGAATTGTGAGCACAAAGAGTTTCTTTCAGACTTGGTGCCTTGAAGCCAACGAATGTGATTTTTGTCTCCAGTTACAACCAAGTTAAAATGTTCCAGTACGCACTAGACTTCCCTTCCCAAGCTAGGCACAAGAGTGCCCCCATCTATCCAATGCCCTCAGGAGAAAACAGGACTGAATTGCGGGCAGCTCCTCCCAGAGCACCCTGTCCTCCTGGCTGCTGGTGCAGGCGCTAAGGAAACAAAGGCCATTCGTGACCTTCAGGAAATCTTCCGTTCCAGGGCACTGTGACCACAGTTTAATTGTAATGCACAAGTAACCTTTCAAAGCGTACGAAACAATGTATATTATCTTTCACATTGCATAGCACATATCAAGAATAACATTGCTCCAAAACACGTTAAAGTGGGTCCCCTCCCCCCCCCCCCCCCCCGCCCGGGGGGCTCAGTCGGTTGAGCCTCCGACTCGGTTGAGCCTCCGACTTGGGCTCAGGTCATGATCTCACAGTAAGTGACTTTGAGCCCCACACTGAGCTCTCTGCCGAGTGCAGAGACTGCTTTGGATCCTCTGTCTCCCTCCCTGTCTGCCCCTCCCTCCCTGTCTGCCCCTCCCTTGCTTGTGCTCTCTCTCTCTCTCTCTCTCTCTCTCTCTCAAAACTAAATAAACATTTAAAAAAAAGCAACAGGGGCGCCTGGGTGGCGCAGTCGGTTAAGCGTCCGACTTCAGCCAGGTCACGATCTCGCGGTCCGTGAGTTCGAGCCCCGCGTCAGGCTCTGGGCTGATGGCTCCGAGCCTGGAGCCTGTTTCCGATTCTGTGTCTCCCTCTCTCTCTGCCCCTCCCCCGTTCATGCTCTGTCTCTCTCTGTCCCAAAAATAAATAAAAAACGTTGAAAAAAAAATAATAAAAAAAATAAATAAATAAAAAAAAGCAACATGTTAAAGCAAAGATGGTCTTATTTAAGACTCTCTAGGACCGTCTTTTTCGGTTGGTCTTTATTCAAATGCACCTCAGAACTCTTTGTGGCTACTTACAGAAAGATCTCTTGAGCCAAAGGCATGGACTGTTTCCTTCTAGTCATTTCACCACTAGCTAGTAAGCACCGTGGCCTTCTCCTTGCCTGCTCAGAGGGTGACAAGCTGCGTTTCAGGTTGTCTCAGACAATCCAAGCCACTGTAAACACCATGCACTTTGTTAGAAGTAATCAGCCACGGGGGCAAAGGCAGTAAACAGTAATTAATATGCAAATTTGCAAATAACTTGCCCCTTGGTGCTGAGGCTTCTTTGTTTGTTTGCACAGTCATCGTGGACAAACTGGGGTTTGTCTCCGCTGTAATTAGCAGGATAAATATAAAATTATGACATTAATGGTTAGCTGGCTTTTTAAAAATGGTAGTATACCCCTGCTGTGCCTGAGATGCTGTAGCTCAGTAGGGGGTTCCTTCGAAAATGAATTTTAGAATGCTGAAATACCCGTTTTAATTAAAAGGCAAACACTGAAATGAGTTTGTCACTTCAAATATCGTAGTCACCTGGCAACAAATCATCAATGCATATATTAACAATTAGTATTTGTTAATTACATCGGCTGACCTTACCCCAATGCAAGGAAAAGAGGATCATTCTCTTATAGTAACAATAATAATAATTAATATTTATTGAGGCATTGTGCTAAGCGCTTTTCCTGCATGATTTCAGTGAATCCTTGCAGCAGCCAGACCAGGTAGTGCTTTTAATATCCACATACGGACGCGGAAGCCGAAGCTTCAGGCAGGTTTTGTTAAAGACAAATTTTTCTGGGGGCATCTGGGTGGCTCAATCGGTTAAGCATCTGACTTCGGCTCGGGTCATGATCTCACAGTTTGTGAGTTCGAGCCCCGCATCGGGCTCTGTGCTGACCGCCTGGAGCCTGCTTTGGATTCTGTGTCTTCCTCTCTCAATGTCCCTCTCCCTGCCTCTCTCAAAAATAAATAAACATTAAAAAAAAAAAAGATAAATTTTTCTGGGTCGGTCTGTTCTCTAACTGTGGTGCCCTCAAGATTCTAGCTGTAGCCCTCACTTTTTTTCTGGTTCTCTCTTCCCTGAGAAGGTCACCATTTCACTGTTTTCAACTCATGGCCCAGCAGCATGTTGATGATGCTTCTACCTTATCGCTAGCTCTGACCGGTCTCCTAAATCCTAGTCCGCAGCAGACTTGAACTCTGCCAACCAACTAAGCCCAGTTTCCACAGCCTGCTATTGAAGGCTCTCTACAGTCTGACCCAGCCACTTTCCATCTTTTATTTCCCATTTTAGTCTTTCATTATCAATTCATTATTCAGTTTCATTATTCAACTCCCATTATTTAGTGCTAATTGGTAAAGGCACTGTATTTATCCCTCGGGTGAGGTGGGATAGGCAAGGGGGGAAAGTGACATTTTAGAAAGCATCTGTTCTCAAGGAGGTTTGGGTGAGAATTCGAAGCAACGATCAAATTCTAAACTAAAGACTTCTGATTGCCCCTGTTGTAGACAGGCAGGAATAGGAAATCACT
The DNA here is from genome assembly GCF_007474595.2 of Lynx canadensis. NCBI lineage: Eukaryota > Metazoa > Chordata > Mammalia > Carnivora > Felidae > Lynx > Lynx canadensis. Next base: position 105,446,449 of record NC_044308.2, on the reverse strand, counting down.
GCCTCTCTTTCCGTAGCACAGCCCAGTGCCTTCAATATAGCGTAATGCCACACAGCCTTTGGTAATGGTTTTCTTCCGACATGATCCATACACCCCTGGAAGCTTCTTCTTTTCTTCCAAGTTTCAGCTCTAGGTTGCCCCCCACCTCCACCCCAGAAAGCCTTCCCTCCTTCTCCCAAGCAGATTAGACCTCCTCCAGCTCCTCTCCTTCTCCACCTTTCCTTTGACAATTACAGTATATCACACCATGGTATATTTACGTATTCGCCTGGCCATTTCCCCAGTAGACTGTGGGCAACTTGAGTTTAGCACAAGGATTCTTTCCCGGTCTGTGTCTCCCATGCCCAGAACACTGCTGTCCCCTAACTGGTGCTAGTTGCTCTCTTCAAGCAAGCAGCCAGACAGTGTCAGACCTGCTAACAAAGTTAGGATGTGCCTTCAGGGAAGAAATGAACAACTCAAAGGGGAACGGCTGCCCCCAGGCAAGACATCTCCAAACTTCCAGCTGAAGACTGAGGGCTGGGAACAGGGGAGGAAGGTCCAGTGAGATGACGTCATCAACTGTTCACTCCAGGACCTTCCAGAACAAAACACCACACACACTGCCCCGGAGGCCTGCTCTTTGAATCTGGCAACGTTGGGCAGGCTTTCTTGGGAAGAAGAGAGGTAGGATTTATTCTACATTTTTAGAAGACAACGATGAGATGATGGCACCTACTGCTGCCATAGTAGCCTTTTGAAGTCCATGAGACCTTGACCTCAATGGATGTTCAGATAGATATATACACCATCAGCCTGAGCGCTGTGAGGCCTCTTTCTGGCATTGTCTGTGGCTTTAGAGTGCAGTGCCAGAGACTGATGAGGTGGGAAGGAATTGTGGGGGGGGAGAAAGCATCCCCGTGTTTTTAATATGCATTCAACCTCTCCCTCTTTCCCCCATAAGACTCTCTCCCATCAGTCACAGAAGACCACCACAGCATCAGTTATTCTCAAAGGGTAAGAGAGTGCCCCCAAACACACGCTCTCGGGGTGTAGACACAAAGTCCTGGGTTATTCTGCTAAAATTAATACTACAACTCCTTTAAGTTCCTAGGACTGACCTACACAGGTTTGTTCTCTAGTTTTCCATACTTCTTCTCTGGGTTTTTGTAAAGCCTTTGAGCAGGGTGCCGGGTATAATGGGGTGGGGACTAAAAAGCCAGAGAAGTCTGGCGGTAGGCACCACATGTAAAGCATGGAGAACAGCACTGGGGCATAGTAAGTGCTTGTATTTCCTTTTACTGTCACTAGAATGTGGCCTCCAGGAGGGCAAGGATTTTGCTGTATTGTTTGTTTCTGTATCCCAAGCACCTAAAACAGTCCTGGCACATAGAAAGTACTCGATAAATCATTGTTGAATGAACTGAATGAATACATTTTGCTACCATCATTCCTCACAGGTCTGGAGGCCACCAAATAATATCACTTCCAACTGTCTTACTCACCTCACTCCTAATAGATTCTGGTCCTCCAGTGTCCTGCAGCCTATAAAGGTGGGGCCTCAATAAAGAGCATGGCTTAGGAGAAATGGCACTATAGTGAGAAGGAAGAGACAAATTCTGGGACTAGCCCTGCCCCGACTATATCTATGGCCTCAGTTTCTCTGAACTCTCAAATGCAAGGATTGGAACTCAAAAATCCAAGCATATGAGTCAGCCAGGGCACTAACTGTTAAAGCTACCTGACCACACGCTACATGTGAAGCTTGGTAGCTTATTTGGTAAAACCAGGTTGGCTTACAAAGTCATGCTCCCAGGAAATAATTGTTCACCCAGAATAATGTCCCTAAGAGCCACCAAAAATAATTCTAAACGTCTGTAATTCTGCTCTTGAATTACAGTATCCTGCTTCTCCATTACCACCAATTAGATGTTTTATTACAATTTTCACTCAACATTCATGAAGAAAAGAGGTTCTGGGGGCGCCTGGGTGGCGCAGTCGGTTAAGCGTCCGACTTCAACCAGGTCACGATCTCGCGGTCCGTGAGTTCGAGCCCCGCGTCGGGCTCTGGGCTGATGGCTCAGAGCCTGGAGCCTGTTTCCGATTCTGTGTCTCCCTCTCTCTCTCTGCCCCTCCCCCGTTCATGCTCTGCCTCTCTCTGTCCCAAAAATAAATAAATGTTGGAAAAAAAAAAAAAGAAAAGAAAAGAGGTTCTGACCTGAATGCATGTACTCCTTCAAAAAAGTACTCCCTGCCCCTTTGAAAACTTTGAAAACCCACACATGCCATGTGGTCATAGAATGGGATGTTCATTATTGCTGCCCCACACCTAGGAAAGAGGCAAGTTGGTGGAACAGCACATTCGAGATTCATTACTGTCAGTTCAGTTGAAATTCCATGTATCAGCACTCAGGTTAGGTTGTTTACATATCAATTACTGTAAGAGGGGAAGGCAGGCATTCTTCAGGTGCATGTACAGTTGATGCATGAGTAATAGAGAAGCCCACACCACATATGGTGCACAAGATGAGCTTTTTATCTGGTCATCCTTGAGGACACCAAGGTGAGGCACAAATTATTATTGGTGGTAGGGCAAGCACTAGTGAACACAGGGCTAATGGAACTCTTTGTGGGACAATCTCATGTTAGTTAAGCCCAGCAAAGAATCCAATCTCCGTTCTTCCCTCGTCATAAACTCAACGTGACCTGTAGGATTAAGGTAATGATTTGCTCCAAGAAACTCTGAAACTTTCACAGCTCTGTTCTGAGGGACTTGGAATTTTCCTTCTTTAGACTGGGATCTTGGTCTTTCCTCTAAGTTATGGCACCTATGCCTAATGAGGCTTCAGATTAGTTAGCTTTTAATAATACAAAGCTACCTTCTTACCTGACATAATCTTGGCTTACCAACATGGAAGTAGGTGTATTAGCAGCCCAAGGTTTATTCTCTGAACACAGTGAGATTTTTTTTAATTTTTATTTATTTTTGAGAGCGAGACAGAGTGCAAGTGATAGAGGAACAGAGAGAGAGGCAGACACAAAATCTGAAGCAGGCTCCAGGCTCTGAGCTGTCAGCACAGAGCCCATTGGGCTCGAACCCACGAACTGCAAGCTCATGACCTAAACCGAAGTCAGGTATGCAACTGACTGAGCCACCCAGGCACCCCTGAACTTAATGAGATTTTATTGGGCATTTAAGCCTGTAAACAGTTCTGACCTAGGTTTCATCCACATTTGGAGATTATCAGTCCTTTCTTGACAGATTCCGGTTATGTGCCCGGGTTTGAGAGGAAGCCATCTTATTGCTAGCTGTTGGCTCTCTAGCCTCTCTCTGAATGTCTTTCCATCTGCTCTGCATTCTGTCTAGTCCCTCTTGAACATTCATTCTTTCATTCAGTAAACAATCACTGAGCACCTACTAGGGGTCATGCATTCTGCATGGCACGGAAAAATTTCTGGCGGCCACGACTTCTGCTGCTGCTTCGTCCCTCACCTCAAACTTGACAGTTAGCAGTTCAACCTTTACCTCCTTTAGTATTTTTATTATGTTAATAATACATTCTCACTGCAAAATAGGAAATACAGATGGGAAGAAAAAAATAAAGACAATTGGTGTTTGAAATCATTTGATCATGACTTGTTCTCTCCAGATAAACAGATATCCTAAGACCACATACAATATAAAAGGGCCAGTACACTTTTGTGTGTTTAACTTTGTATTTGAAAATAATTATAAACTCACAGAAAGTTGCAGAAATTTTTCCTTTCACACAATTTCCTCCTATCAGCATCTTACGTAACTATGGTGTGCTATCAATACCAGGAAATTGCACTCATTTGTGCATGTGCGTGTGTGTGCGTGTGTGTGTGTGCATGTGCGTGTGTGTAGTTCTATGCAGTTTTATCACATGCAGATTCATATAACCATCAGGGAACCACCTCATGCTGCTTTACAGTTGCATCACCCTTGTCTCTAATCCCTGGCTACCATGAATATTTTCTACATAGCCATAATTTTGTCCTTTTGAGACTATTACAGAAATGGAATCATGCAGTATATGACCTATTGAGACTGGCTTTTTTTTTTTTTTTTAATTTTTTTTTTCAATGTTTATTTATTTTTGGGACAGAGAGAGACAGAGCATGAACGGGCGAGGGGCAGAGAGAGAGGGAGACACAGAATCGGAAACAGGCTCCAGGCTCTGAGCCATCAGCCCAGAGCCCGACTCGGGGCTCGAACTCACGGACCGCAAGATCGTGACCTGGCTGAAGTCGGAGGCTTAACCGACTGCGCCACCCAGGCGCCCCTGAGACTGGCTTTTTAAACTTGGCGTAATGCCCTTGAGAGCCTTCCTATTTGTTGCATGTATCAATAGTTTATCCCTTTCCATTGTTGAGTAGTAGTCTATGTTATGGATATACCACAGTTTGTTTAACAATTTAAGGACAGTGGGGTTGTTTCTGATTTAAGCTATTACAAATAAAGCTTCTATGAACATTTGTATACATGTTTTTGTTTGGTCATAAGTTTTTATCTGGAATAAATGCCTGACAGCAATTGCTAGTTTGTACAATAAATGCATTTCTAGTTTGATAAGAAATTGCCAAACTATTTTCCAGAATGGTTGTATTAGAAATCCAGTTTCTCCACATCCTCACCAGCATTTGGTATTGGCACTATTTTTATTTTGGCTCATCCAAGCAAAGGCATTTCTAATAGCAATAGTATCTCAGAAAGCTTGGAGATGAACACAATGAAATTTAACTTTCTTACTCCTTTTTTTTTTTTTGAAAAAAGACTAATAATCTTCACTTCGAATATGCAAAGTTTTATCTAGTAATGTTTATATCAGATTCTATATCATTAAATATTTCTTTAGCTTTTCTTACTTGAAACAAAATAATAGAAGAGCTCAGTCTGGCATTGGCAATTAATTCATTCATGTGTCACATTGTAAAAACATTAATTGAAGATATTTTGACAAGTGTCCAGGGTTTATGGGTGAATACTAGAATATCAGGGAGCAGGATTGGGTTCTTCATCAGTAGGATATCCCTATGTCCCATTTTGCTTACGGCAGTCCTGATTTATGCTCGCTGTGCAATATATCATGTGGTTTAGCTTTTTTCCCTAGATTTTTCATTCCTTAAAGAGATATAATTAGCTGCATTCAAATAAGCTGGGGTAGATCCAGGAGGCCCCCACACTTCGTATTTCCAGCTTCTGTCAGGCCATATCTCACAGTATGTGAGATGCGTGTTCAGTGAACAGAGTTCTCCCTGAAACCCCTGGTTGTATCTCAAAGACCACTAGTGACACTCTGTCTCTCTTCTCCTGATCTTTTCCATGTGAAACCTAACTAACCTCTCCCTTGAAGGATGTACACAGGGCACTGATTGATATAACAAAGGGAACTGAGACAAAAGTAACCAAGGACTTCTAACTCTTTCAGATCCTAGGGATGGCAGGAGAAGTTTTTTGAAGTCGTTGCCCTGCTTGCCACTTGCCAGTGGTGCTATGGCCAATGTCAGAGCCAGAGAGATGGTGGGATCAACAACGAGTAACATGAAACACAGGGACACACGACTGTAACTGTGTGTGAGAGAGTCTAGAAATTAAAGTTTTAACATGGTGGTTTTGTCATTTATTGTAAATCTGCAACTATTTATTTTGATAACATGTATTTATACTGCAATAAATCCTTTCGGCAGCAATGAACTCAATAGGAGTAAATTCAATAAAAAAAATAAGTACTAAAAGTCTGAGAAAGTTGTTCATGAACATGTTTTTCAGACAAAACATTTGCTGACATTTATCATTCTTCATGGAGATCTTAGTGATATCGCTGATGAGATGCCAGCCAAAACACTAAATCTGCTAAGGAAACAGTACCAATGCTTAATTGTTATATTTTTTAAGTTTATTTATTTTGAGAGAGAGAGAGAGAAAGTGTGAGCAGGGGAGGGGCAGAGAGAGAGGGAGAGAGAGACAATCTCAAGCAGACTCTGCACCGTCAGCGTGTCAGGCTTGAACTCACAAACCGCGAGATCATGACCTGAGCCAAAACCAAGAGTCAGACTCTTAACCAACTGAGCCACCCAGGCACCCTGGGTAATCGTTATTTTAAGAAGAATGTGCTGGAAGAAAAGTTTACTACTAAAGCTTCAGGAGATGCTTTTACACATCACTCTGTGAAGCATGACTTTTTGTTTAAATCAAATGACTGTTCTTCTAAACGTGTTTCGATATATTTTGTATTCCAAGTCTTCTTGCGTACATAAAGTAAAACAAGAGATGTTATGTGTTGTCCCCATGAACAGAATCATAGTTAAATGCCACCAGTTTTATATTAGTGTCCTCACTTACATCAAATAAGACATCTTTTTTTTAACGTTTAATTTAATTATTTTGAGAGAGAGTGAGAGAGAGAACACAAGCAGGGGAAGGGGCAGAGAGAGAGAAGAGAAAGAATTCCAAGCAGGCTCAGTGCTGTCAGCACAGAGCCCAACACGAGGCTTTATACCCCGAACCGTGAGATCATGACCTGAGCCAAAATCAAGAGTCGGATACTTAACCCACTGAGCTACCCAGGTGCCCCAAGAAATCTTTTAATTGTAATATTGGTTCAATATTTTTCATCCAATTCATGGAATCAGAGTAAAGCTTTTAGATTTTAATTCTTCCACACCTGATATTACTGTGAATGCTATTGAAAATTCCATTTAAAAGTTTGAAACTAACTGAGAACAAACTGAGGGTTGATGGGGGGTGGGAGGGAGGGGAGGGTAGGTGATGGGCATTGAAGAGGGCATCTTTTGGGATGAGCACTGGGTGTTGCATGGAAACCAATTTGACAATAAATTTCATATATTTAAAAAAAATGATTACCGAAAAAAAAGTTTGAAACTAAAACTAAAATTATTTTTATGATGGTAATAACACAATGGACACTTGAACAACACAGGTATGGGGCACTGACACTCTCCACAGAGTGTTACTTAACTACTAATGGCCTACTGTTGAACAGAAGCTTTATTGATAACATAAATTCAATTAACATATATTGTGTATGTTGTATGTATTATATACTGTGTTTTTTCAATAAAGTAAGCTAGAGAAAAGAAAGTGTTATTAAAAATATCATAAGGAAGAGAAAATACATTCATAGTACTGTACTATAAAAAAAATCTGTGTATAAATGGACCTGCACGGTTCAAGCCAATGTTCTCCAAGGGTCAACTGTACAAGTTTTGGTGGGGCAGAACATCATGGTAAAAAACAGTGTTCTCCAGTAATCGATCAGAAATGTACTATGAATTATGATAGTGTTTATATATCTTATAGCCATATTGAAACAAACTGATTCTATCAATTCTAACAAATTAAATTCTACCAATTGAAAAAGAAGCTACAATTAACAAAATGGACAAATATGATTACATATTCATAACTTTGCTGAACTACCACAAAAAGCTGATGTTGAACACTCTAAATTATGTCAGCATGGTACTACATGCATTCTTTCTTTTCTGTCTGATATTTACAAGATTTCAGAAATGCTGAAGCCTCTGAAGAAATATTTTCTGTATCAACCTATATGCCTGTCAATGACATTGAACATTTTTATAAGCAATTTTCTAAATTTGGGTTGCATTTTATTAAAAATTAGTTGGATATATTTAATCAGAGTATTTATTGAATGGAATGCCAAATATTTCAGCTTCTGAAGTGTAATGAAATCATATTTATTGAAAACCAAAGCTTATCAATGCAAAGATTTTGAAATGTATTGTTATATAAGCAAGAGATAAAATGAACAATTTAGGAGAGTTTAAATGATTCTCTGATATGATTTCAAATTCTATCATTGTGGTTGGGAATATTTCATTTTGTACGAAGCATCTTTTCATAAAATTCCTGTTTTTATCAGGATAAATTTATATACTGTACCAGGATGGAAAGAAATTTGAGAACATCTATAGTTTTGGAACACCTAAACTTGGCAAAACATTCAAAAGATTAATAAATAGAGAAATCTTTATTCAGTGGGCTTTGGTTTGTAAAATTATTTGTTGAAATAGTTACTTTAGAGACAAAAAGATGGTCCATATGAAAATATTTGAGTTGAAATATTCAACTGGATATTTCAGTTGAGAACAAATAAAAAATTAATTTGAAAAATATTTCATGTAGCAAAATTTACTCTGAGCTTAACAAGTGCCTCAGCATTTGTACAGTGAGTATTTTCTCAGACAAAAGTCAATTAAAGGTGTTAACAATTTTAAAGTTCATTAATTTTAAGATGCAATCTTTAAGATGATTGTAATTATATGTAAAACTTTAACTTAAGACCATGTTGAACAAAATATATTCATCAGAAAAATACCAATGGCAGAATATTAGAATATTATGAAACTGATTAAAGCACGTTAACATATACCAAGAATATGTCATTTTTAGAGTTCAGATAATAGATACAAATAAATTTTTTATGTATGATGATATCTTTCTTCTTTCATTCTGTAGAAATAATTTCATTTTTAAAAATCATTTGTGAACAGACTTTATAGATCTGCCATTCTAATAAAATTAACATGTAGGTCAATACATACACACTTTTAAAAATATGTAATTATTTTTAGTACCTCTGTCATTCTTAAGTGTCTAGATTTGAAAAAACAAGACAAAAGTGTCAAGATTTAAATGATGAATTATGTGATTACTCTTTCCATAAAGAGGCATTTTCAGACTGATAGTTATTGCAAAAAGTGGACTACAGATCGTTTGGTGGCTCAGTTAGATCAGAGTTAGGTGATCCTAAGATGAGGTAATGGACGGACTACAAAACACTGACTACACCAACAATGGACAAAATGCCTCCAACGATGTCCACCAAGTGTTCAAGGGTTCCTCCGGCCTTGTGGAGAAAGAATGAAACTCAGTTTAAAAAGTGGCTCTGGCAGCCCCCAGAGAATGCTATATTTCTCACCGTACACAGAGCATAAGGGGATCAGAGATGATCTTCAGTTCTATGAAGAGTTGAAGAAAGGGATCTCAAATAGTCCTTAAACCCATGAAGCCCAGGAGGGAAGGAGAGGCACAGCAGAAACTTCTTCCATGATACCCCTCATGCTTTACATGACAATCTCACTTCAATAGTCCAAACTGTTGCGTTCTAGTCGAGCCACTGAATGATTTATACCAGACTGCACCCCACTGAGATAGTCTTGGCACATTGTGGGGCTAATTTGTAATTTCACACAAACTTTCCAGGTTTAAAGAGCAGCAAGCATAGTAGAAAGAATATAAATGTTGAAGTTAGATACCATTTCACCAGCTGTGTTGTCTTGAGCATCAGAAGTCCTTATCTGTACAATGAGAATGATAATAATAATACCTTATATGTAAGAGAATAATTTGCAGCAGAGAGGAGGATTTGCTATTTAAAACACAACTATTCCTACTTCCATCCTGGGGAAGGAAACAATTTTCTCTTAGGAGTAGTTCAAGTTTTTGCCCAGCAAAATATTTTGATGGGAGCCTCAAACTCTGTCCCTGAGCATGGGCCATGGTTTGGAAAGATATCAGAGAAAAAAGGGGGAATTATAGAGAGGCTAAATTTCAGATACAAACAGCAATTTATGGGAACTATTTAATCTTAATTTCTCTTCTATGAGCTGCCGTGGTCCCCAGCCCCACCCCTCTCCTGCTATTACTCTAGGCACTTTAGCAAATGTGTGGTCCATGTGACTGCCTTGTAGGAGTTGTGTTTTGGGAAATTCTAGAACAGGACCACCTTTGTGGGTATGTGACCTGTATAGTTGCATCGCACTCCAAGCTTAGAAAGGCCCTAGGCTTGCTTTAATGCTCTCTTGTTGCCATCTTTAAATTTTAACTATTTTTGGCCAAGCGGCTCCAAATTATGTAGGTAGCCTGTTCTGTTCCAGAAAGAGGATCTATGTCTTTGTTGGGGTCTATGGGTCTGTGGGACAGATAAAGGAAGAGCTCCAAAAGGCCAGAATGAGAATTGAGTAGGCACGCTAAATCAGAGCTAACAATGACCACAAGAATCTATCCCAATCTTGGTAACAGCATTGGATTTCCATGGACTATTAGGACATTCAACCCAATTTTATAAATTTCAAAAGTAGGCAAGTCCAATGTTTTCTATATTACATTAGCAACTATATATATATATATATATATATATATATATATATAGAGAGAGAGAGAGAGAGAGAGAGAGAGAGAGAGAATATTATATTAATATATGTTATGTTATATTAATATATTTTTATTATATATAATTATATAAATTAGCAATATATAGTATATATATTAGCAATATTGTATCCAACATGGCTGTTCTATGGTTATGCTCAATAAATGGCTGGTATTATTGTCATTTTAGGGTCACACTTATAGCAGTAATGAGAAAGTGTGAAAGTATGAATATAATGCCTGCATGTGTGCACACATGTGTTTGGGTGCCCCTCTAATACCAGGATTTCCAGGGCCAGACCTACAATGAAAAGAAAGTGTTATAGGAAAGTAGAAGGGTACAGGCAGTGAAAGTAATACTACTCTAAGTGTTTACAGAGAAATGTTTAAAAAATTTTTTTTAATGTTTATTTTATTTCTGAGAGAGAGAGAGAGACAGAGAAAGAGACAGAGAGAGAGAGAGAGAGAGAGAGCGTGAGCAGGGAAGGGGCAGAGAGAAAGGGAGATACAGAATCCAAAGCAGACTCCAGGCTCTGAGCTGGCAGCACAGAGCCCAATGTGGGGCTCGAACCCACAAACTATGAGATCATGACCTGAGCTGAAGTCGGATGCTTAACTGACTGAGCCACCCAGGCACCACTGGAGAAATGTTTTTTAACACAAATAGTAGAGCTATGGCCCAGCCTTCCTGCAAACATCATGATTGGGGCATTTTTCCTCTGAGGACACTACGGAACAGAAAGAACTCAGTTTATTCCAAACATAGGAGAGGCTGAGTCCTTCCCTTGGATCTTTGGCTCTTATCAATATTCTTATCCTGAAACACTTTTGCTTTTCCATTTGAGGTTGAAGAAAGTCCTGCTAATAGACTCAGCTTTCTTTACTCCCTAATATCCTCTGGAAAGGAACAATTCAACGTCCAGGATGACTACATGGAAAGACATTAATGTCAAAGTTGTCCAATAAGGGAAAACCTTAAACTCTTGAAACAAGGACCTTCAACTTTGGGATATGATTCAATGATGTACACAGACAACATAGGACATTTGCTTGAGCATTAATCTATGTTATACGGTCCTGAATGCATGCCAGTGGATGCTCACTAGCCTCGTTCCAGTTCTTATCCAGAAGGAGAATGTAGAATATAAGATGACCTTCAGTGCCCCACATCCTTGAGTGTCGGTGGGACCTGTAACTTGCTTCTAACCAACAGAATGTGTCAAAGGTGATGGGACATCACTCCCATGATGATATTACACAGTAAAGATGAAGAGCTTTTTTTTTTTTTTTTTTAGATGTAGTTAAGGTCTACAATCAGTTGGCTTTAAATTAATCAAAAGGCAGTGATCCTGGGTGGACCTGATTTAAGTTGCAAGAAAATGAATCCTGCCCGCAATGACAGAAGTTGGACGAGGACCCCAAGCCTCAGGTGAGATCATACCCCCAGATGGCACCTTAATTTCAGCTTTGTGGGACTGTGAGCAAAGAAGCCAGCTAAGCAGGACCCAGATTCCTGACTCATGGAATTGTGAGATCATAAATGTATGCCATTTTTAGTCACTATGTTTCTGGTAATCTGCAACACAACAATAGAAACTTAATAGAGAAGGGTAGAAAATTAGGAGTGAGGGCCAAATAGGAAACCCAACCTACCAAGGAAATCATGAGCTAGATGATAATTAAAGCTAACTGGAAATGCTCAGCCACTAAGAAGCCCAGCATGGGACTGCCTGCTTGACAGGGAAACAGAAGTGAGAAAGGCAGGAATAGATTTCTTTTCAGATCTGAAATAAATACCACCACTCATCTGATTATCATCTGAAGTGCATCCATAATCATAGTTAGTTTGCTATTTAAGTCCGATTTCTTTTTGCAGAGTGAAGGGAAAACAGAAACATAATCTCAAGGTTATTGATTATGTTCAAAAGTGTTTATGTGCAGCAGTCAGCAACTCTGGCTCCTTTGCAATGTCTTTGAAAGACAATAGTATTTAGACCCTACTGCACTCCCATCCAACTCTCTAATCAGCTAGAAAATCTGAAGATACTCTTTCAGAGAGTTAAAGAGAGCAGTGTGGGAGTCCTGGGATCACTGAAAAGCACTACGTGGTCACTGATTTGCTCACATTCTGATGCTCAGGGGGAACTAGAATGAAGAGAAGGGGAGAGAATCGGGCTCCACTCGTGTGTGGAAACCTGGAGAAACCTTTAGTCATGTTTAACATTGGAGCTCCCAGGCTAAAGGAAATATATGAATATATATGAAAGAGTTTACCTAAAGCAGGTTGCCTTCTTTATGCCTTAGTTCTTGAAAAGCTGTGAATCAATTTTGTCATCAGTTGAATTTCATTTTAAATGCACCAGGGAGCTCAGTATTTGGAGGAACTCTACAGTAAATCAAAGTAAAGTAAATTAGCTTTTTGTAGAGTATATACTTAGGCAACACCAAGGCTTCTGTTGTATTGATATGAATTTTTATATATCAAGGCTTTTTACAGTGGAGAACTGGGTCACCCAACGCTACGCACAAACGTTTCGTTTTTGCGAAGCACGGTGCCCACAGAGGCCTCTGCTAATGTGGAACGGTCCCAGATGGGCCTTGTTGGAAGACAGCAATATGAACACGGTTTGATCTAGAAAAGAGAAGGCTGGAAAAGAGAAGGCTGATGGGCCATTTAAAAGCCATGTGCACCAGGAGGGCCAAGGATGCCAGAGGCCTCTAGGTGGGATACGAACAAACCTCTAAATGAGGATGTTAACGAAAGAAAGCTCAGTTCTTAGGAGACAGTGTCTTACATTTTGCTGTCTGATTCCAAGGGTTCAAGTCCTGGAACCTCAGGGCACTTGCTGTGTCCCCCGGGGGTAGTAGCACTTCTGCCATCTCTTGCCTGTAAAATGGAAATTTTAAAAAATCCCAACTTCATAAGGCCACTGCTAGGATTAAATGCAAGAACGCAACAAAGTACAGGGTGCTTTGTAAGTTTTTAATCAGTGTTAGCTGCTTCTGTTTGGAGTGATAGAGGTTCCAATTATTAAAAACATTGAGTAAACCTGAAAAAAAAAAAAAAAAGATAGTGCTGAAGGAAATAAACACGCCACAGGAAAAAATGCTAGTTTCTCCAGCAGGAGAATGCCTCGGGCATTTTCAGTTCAATGACGATGTACTATTTCCAATCATTATCTCATTTAGAATTACAATGAAGAATGTTGGGAATAATTAACCCCATTCTATAGTCCCAGGAGCCTGTCATTGCAGGTAGGAAGGATTAGGTACCAGCTCTGTCAGTCTTGGCACATGAGCGTCTTTCCCCCAGTGATACGGATGTCATCCAGCCTCTTTTCTGGCAGGTTCAGTAAACTCCCCACCCGCTGCATCGTGGCAAGGATGATGTCTTGCATTTGCCTCATGCTTGATAACACTTTATAGTTACAGAATAGCAGCAGCTCTCGAAAACACCCAGCCCTTTGAAAAGCTTAGAGATGACAACAGCAATGAGTGAGGGTCCCTTTAGAGCCCAGTGTGGAAAACCCTCTCTCCGAAGGAGCTGCCAGCCTAGAAGCCCTCTCTCTCCTTTGTTAGGAATTCCAGTCACAAAAACCTACAATAAAATGCTGCAGGCGCATCAATAAAGGATATAATGAAATCAAATGAGTCTTGTTCCTTACATTTACATGCAAAGTATATCAAAGGAGCATCCAGTTCGTCCCTGAGACCAACACAATGGATTCTTTGTGTGGGAGGAGAGAAGATATATGAAGCTGAATTAGGAAGCAATTCCAATTAAAAGGGCTGTGTTTAAAGCTCCAAAAACAATGCAGCCTTTGCTAGACAGTTAGCTATTAGGAGTGTCTGGCTGCTGAGGTGGTTTTATGGTAATTGGACGAGGGCTGGGTGGAAGGGAGCACAGTAATATCACCACGGGGTCCCAGCTCCCGGTCACACTGCCTCCCTCCCAACCCACTCCTGTGGGACCCCAAGGATGAAAGTACCTGCCTACCCAGGGCCGTTAGGAGGATTAAGAGAAATAAGTCATATGAACCACTTTGGGCAGTGCCAGGCACTTGCTAAGCACTCCGCCAATGTTTGCTACTTTTGTGATGATTTCCTCGGCAAGGCCCGGCAGGGAGCTGGCCCAGGACAGAATCACCCAGAGGACTAGTGAATGGGACCCTGGAAGGGTTGGCCCTCGGAGGCCACGTGCTACGTGGTGAAGGGAAAGTTGTCCCTTGGAACAAAGCCCTCTTGAAGTCAGTACTTTCTTTCCTAGAGATAGGGAGTGCTTTGTGCCAATATTGGATACCTGGGACGCGTACCGTTTGAATTGGCGTCCCTGTTTCCGACACCTTTTGCATATTTTATAGCTTCAGGATCAGAGATTGGGTAGATGGCACCTCAAATTATTCCCTGCGGCAGGTTGTGTGCAATTTTTTTTTCCAGATTCTTCATTAATCTTAAATGGGATCCACCTTTTTGAAAGTGAGCACACGGGCTGCCTTATGCCACCTGTTTGTAGCTGAAACACAAGAGCATATTGGCCTGTGTGGAAAATTACATTTTTTCTTGCAATTCTTTAGATTTTATTTTTGGAAAAAAAAAAAAAAACCCAACATGTATCTTATTTTTTAAAACTATATAAAACCCCCAGAAATCCAGGGCCCCTGTCCTGGGCAGTGTCAATATCCCCTAGAGTGGGGGCAGGACTCCAAGATTAAGGTAAGGGTGGATGTGGGGGAAAAGGACACACAGTTTCTCTCGGGCTGGGCTGGAGGGAGACAGGAAACAATGTCTTCCTTAAATCCAAAGGAAAAGTATACATTGTCAGACACTCTTTCCTGGGCTCACGGCTGCCCTATCTCTCATATGGTCACAGCCTGATACAGCCTGAAAGGTCTAGGAGGTAGGTCTGAGCCCAGAGCCTGGTAAGCATACCATTCCTGCCCCTGAGATGACAGGATGATGGCCAGCTGGCAAGGGAGGACTCGCGGAGGCTGAGGCGGCCCCTGGAATCCACTTTGAAGACCATCAGGTGATTCAGCATTTGGCTATCTCCCCCTTGCTGGTTCAAGTCTATAGGTACCAGAAATTCTCAGTTTTGTCAACTTAATGTTGTTCTTCATCTACCGTGTTAACAGGGTAATAATTTCAATTGGGGACATGGGTCTGAGGAAGGCTGAGGCATAAACTGAACCCTGGTGAAACTGTGGAACACAAGAGAAATTCAAAATCAAAAGAAACCACTGAAGACTGTGACAGACACGAGGTGCCTGAGGACCCTCACGTGCACTGGGAATAACGGAGAGAATAGCACAGTCCCCACTACAATTAGTCACTCCACGAAGCAGAGGGTACGTACCTGGATGCTCATTTCAAATATGGGTTTTATTATCATGAAGACGTAAATGGGCCTAAATCACGGCATCTCTCACGTGAGAAAGCCCTGAGGAATAACAGCATGAAGCTGTCACTTGTGCAGTGACATTTTAAAACCAGTTAGGAGGAAGGGAGAGGAATAGGCAAGGGGAGCCTACAAAAGGGGCTTTATTGCCATTTGTAATCTTGGATTTCTTTAAGAAAAAGGACCTAACGCAAGTATGGCAACGTGCTAGATGTCTGTTATATTTAGGTGATGAGTCACAGGTATCTGCTGTGTTTCTCTCTGCCCTTGGCTGTATGTTGAAAAGTCTTCCAAAATATTTTTAGATAATTGTGTAGATTTTGAAGGAAAGGCAACAGGGTTTTTGGCAACCAACAAGGGAGGAGTCTTTGCTAAAAAGGAATAAAAAGCTTTCTTCGAGGTAGCTTTTCAGAAGGACTCTGGACCCAGCAGTTCATGTAAAGGGAAAACCTTTCCCTTCGATGCGGCCAAATGTGTTTTAAGTTAAAGGAGCAGAAGCCCTGGGACTGTGGCCTGTAGGAAGGGAAGCCGCCCCTGAACTCACCAGTGGCAGCCCCTGGCTTCTCTTCCCGGCTGCAGCGAGGTAAGGAAATATCATTCGCAGTAAGCGAACAAATAGGCGATCACACCAAACAATTGGTTTAGACAAAATGGTGATGAAATGGCAAGTAACTTGGAAAACCCTCTTTTCCGAAAACATCGGCGGGTATAACCAAGAAAACATGGTCGGGATACAAATTCAGAATTGGATTGTTACGTTTCTTCACGAGCAAAGAAGAAAAACGACACATCAGGACAAAGCAGAAAAACCCAGACAGAGTGAACGAATGAATTCGGCGTTCCCCCTCACCACGACAGTGCCTCCCAGAGCCGGCTTATTCAGCAAATGTTGCCCAGGGCACCCCACACGCCATCCTCTGGTGTCAGGCCAGACTCTAAACACTTTCCCTGCTCAGAAGAAGGCTGCTGTGGCGAAACTGAAATCTGAAAAACCACACAGTACTGATTGTGGGGAACCTCAAGCTGGTTGAGACCTTCATTTCCTTGTGATGAAAATTTCAGGGAGTAAGTGGCAGAAAAAGAATAACATCAACAACAAACCTTGTTCACAAAACAGCCCTCTGACCAGTACTTCTCTGATACAGCAAAAGAGACTTTTTTTCTTCTAAATGTTTATTTATTTTGAGAGAGAGAGAGAGAGAGAGAGAGAGAGAGAGAGAATTCCAAGCAGGCTCAGCGCTGTCACTGACACAGGGCTTGATCCCATGAACTGTGAGATCAAGACCTGAGCTGAAATCAGGAGTCAGATACTCAACTGACTGGGCCACCCTGACACCCCCCAAAAGAGACCATCTGAAATTAGATTTTCTCCCCCAAATTGACCTGAGGAAGATACAGTTAAGGAAAACTTCCTCTGACGAGCCCTGCACACCCTGTCAGTTCTTAGCATCTTCTCCATAGTCGTGGCCCTGGTAGAGACTGTGAACGTAGAGATTGTGAACTGGTGGAAAATAAAACTGTTGCTCTTTGAACCCACAATCATATATTAACCTAATTTTCAACACACCGTAACTCTGAGAAGGGAACACAAATTGCGGAAGCCAAACCTGATGTACGTGTTTTCAGACAATAGAGACTAAATGTGACCCATCTCTCCAAAATTACCAAAGAGACCCACAGGAAGTGTTTTTGTTATTTTTTTCTAAGTAATTTAAGAGCTTATTTAAAACAAACATGGAGGTTGTGTTTCTTAGGTTGCTTTGGGTTGCAAGTAACAGAAGTAACTTTAGTAAATGAATACACACAACAAGGATGTTTATGATACGGGGAGTCTCCCAGACCTGAAAGGCAAGAATATAGGAGACCTCAGGAGGGACTAACATCAGGGAATCTTCTCCTTTCCTGTCTCTGAGTATGGCTCATTCTTCCTAGAAGAAGGCTTTCTTTGCTATTCAGTCCTCATGATAAATAAGAAATGGCCATCAATATCTTTCAAGTTCACACGCTTTAAAATACCGGTCATCAGGGGTGCTTGGGTGGCTCCAGTGGTTAAGCATCCAACTTCGGCTTAGGTTATCATCTCTCACTTCATGAGTTTGAGCCCCGCGTCGGAATCTATGCTGACCACTCAGAGTTCCTCTCTCTCTCTCGCTCGCTCTCTCTCGCTCTCTTTCTCTCTCTCTCGAAAATAAATAAAGATTTAAAATTTTTAAAGAAAACAGCCATCCAATTACTGGCTAGCCTCTTACTCTCCCTCTTACACACAATCATCTATCGTCTTGGGTTCTCTCACTCAATTCCAAATGCATAGTTTGGGGATGCACACTGGTACAGCTTAAATCAGGTGTCTGTGGCAGTCACACAGAGGCCAAGAGAGATGCCAGCAGTGTCCGGAGAAGAGGAATGTGGCAAACTACATTCACTACACAAATGGTAACGGAGCAGAATGCCTTCACGCAAAAATATTTATGGAATACTTCCTCTGTGCCTGACACTCTTCTAGGTTCTGGGGATATAAGAGTGAACAAAAAAAAGACTAAGCTCTTACTCTTGGAAAGCTTAAATTCCATTGTGGGGAGAACGGTAAGCAAATAATCAATAAAGAGCTAATGTATCAGATGGCTAATAAGTACAATAAATGGTTGTAATAGCGTTCTGGTAAATGTTAAATAACCAGCTTCCTGGAAGGTAATGGATTATTTCTGTAGTGTGAATACTTCCACCATGGTCAACTACCAATGTGATGTCACTGAACGTGTATTTGGAAAGAAACATGCAGTGGCATCCCATTGCAGAGTAGCGTCACCACACAGGTAGATAAAAGAGACACAACCTCTAGGGTATAGACAAGAGTAAAATGTAATAAAATAACCAGGAAGCGATGCGTTTTGAGGATTTATTACCTTTTTAAAATATAATCCATTTCATTGTAAGTTGAATAATTTTTAACGATGGCTTTGTTTAATTCCTGGCTCACAAGATTCCCGAGAATTGAATGATGAGCTCTCACGAGCCAGTGAGAGCCAGATCTGAGTCACTACTGGTGGTGAAGAAAATAAAAGCAGCTGGACTGTGGGTGTTCCAGTTATCCATTTCTGCGTGACAAACCACCTCAAGACTTAGTGGTTTGGAATAAGAACTATTCTACTGCATCTCGCAATTTTGGGGGCCAGACATTTCGGCAGGGCTCAGAAGTTAGGGCAGTCCTTCTAATCAGTAACATCAACTGGCAACTGGTGTAGTCTTTAGGGTTCAGGATGGCTTTGTTCATGTGTCTGGTGTCCTGGTGGGGATGACTAGAAGGCTGGGCTCTGCTGGAACCGTGGACTGGAGGACCTGCAGAGGGCCACTTCAGCTTGGGTTCTCAAATAATAAAACCTAGGACAAACTGCTCAAAGAGGCAGGAAGTAGAAGCTTCCAATCCCTTAAGGCCTGGGCCTGGAAACTGTCCCGGCACCACATCTGCCTCTTCTATTGCTCAAAGCAACCACAGAACCTGTCTTTAAGTGGACAGAGACCCGGTCTCTCAACGGGAGGAGCATCAAAGACTTTGTGGCCACCTTGAATCCACCACAGATAGAGAATGGTGGTGGTAAAGGAGCTGTACTATTTAAAATATG
The DNA here is from genome assembly GCF_007474595.2 of Lynx canadensis. NCBI lineage: Eukaryota > Metazoa > Chordata > Mammalia > Carnivora > Felidae > Lynx > Lynx canadensis. The sequence continues at coordinate 105,427,233 of NC_044308.2, read as the reverse complement.
ATGGTTGGGGAAAAGCTTTTCCATTAACATAATTTTTTTCCCCTGAAAACTGAAGGCAGTGAGAAGTGGACCATGCGAAGAGGTAAAATATGCTTGCAATTCTTGAGTCCAGCTTTTGGGAGCCAGTTCAGACTAAACCCTCAGACCTGACTCCGCTCTAAGGATGTCTGGATGGAAAAGTTTGAGAAATACCAGTTGGCCCAACTCCTTCATTCCCCAGGTGAAGGACACTGAAGCCCAGAGAACTCAAGCTCTTGCTCCCAGGCACCAAGCAAGGCCATGCTAGGTGATAGCACAGCACGACTTGAATGCAGCTCCTCTACCCAGATCTCCTATTTAGAAGTCCAGTGCTTTTCTACTAGGTTTTTATCCAAGGGGTACAGGTGTGCTGTTTCGAAGGGACACATGCACCCTAATGTTTATAGCAGCACTATCTGCAATAGCCAAAGTATGGAAAGAGTCCAAATGTCCATCGATGGATGAATAAAGAAGATGTGGTATATACACACACACACACACACACACACACACACACACACACACACACAATGGAGTATTACTCAGCAATCAAAAAGAACGAAATCTTGCCATTTGCAACTACGTGGTTGGAACTAGAGGGTATTATGCTAAGCGAAATTAGTCAAAGACAAATATCATATGACTTCACTCATATGAGGACTTTAAGACACAGAACAGATGAACATAAGGGAAGGGAAGCAAAAGTAATATAAAAACAGGGAGGGGGACAAAACAGAAGAGACTCTTAAATATGGAGAACGAACAGAGAGTTACCAGCAGGGTAGTGGGAAGGGGGATAGGCTAAATGGGTAAAGGGCATTAAGGAATCTACCCCTGAAATCACTGTTGCACTGTAACTAACTAACTTGGATGTAAATTAAATAAATAAAAATAAAATTAAAAAAACACACACACAAAAGTCCAGTGCTTTTCAAAAATAATATAAAAACAGGGAGGGGGACAAAACATAAAAGATTCTTAAATATAGAGAACAAACAGAGGATTGCTGGAGGGTCTATGGGAGGGGGGGATGGGCTAAATGGGTAAGGGGCATTAAGGAATCTACTCCTGAAATCATTGTTGCACCATATGCTAACTAACTTGGATGTAAATTAAACAATAAATAAACTTAAAAAAAAAAGAATAGAAGTATAGAGAGACCAACAAAGCTCAAATTATAAAAAAATAAATAATAAAAAAAATAAAAGTCTAGTGCTTTTTAGAAAAAGTAAATAAAATAAAGTAATAAATAAAAAAATAGAAGTCCAGCACCTTTTTCTTATTATTACAAAACTCTTTCTAAAATCCGTGTTATCACATGATTTAGCATTTGATACTTTCTATCTTAAACGACACATGTTTTATATCATCAATTAGAATGTAAACTCCTCAAGGAGACTTACCTTCACATTTCTCTGGGGCCACTGTGTATCATCATGCAGTCTGTACTCTGCACGACTCAGACCGGCTTGGAGAGGGGTTGAATGGGACCATGCACTTGAGCTGAGAGGTTGTGTGCTGTGGGGAGGGCTGCATTGCCCCAGAGGAACCGGCATCTTTTCTTCAGCACCTGCAAAGAAGAGGCAAGCAGTAGCCCTGTACTTCTCTTACAAAGTGCACATTGCATAATACAGTGCTAGGTACACAGAAAATGATGGAAGGGTTGGAGGGAGGGGGTGGAAGGGCGGTGGGAATGACGTCCAGATTCTTCCAAAAGCATCCTTACGGGCATGCTTTGATTATCTATTGCTGTGTAACAAATGATCCCGAACCTAGTAGGATAAAACAGCCATTTCATTGTGCTCACAGATTCTGTAGGTCAGGAATTTGGATGGGCATAGGAAGGACGATGTCTCATACCTCAGCTAAAAAAACATTTAGGGGCTGGAATTATCTAGAAACTTCTGTACTCCCACGGCTGGTGCCCAGGCTAAAATGACTCAAAGGCTAGCCTCTGCCGGGACTGTCAACAAGAGCACACTCGTGTGGCCTCTCTGGGTAACTTACGTTTCCCACAGCATGACAGCGGCTCGGAGGGATGTCACCTCAGGAGGATGTCCAGAGAGCATGCCTTCTGAGAGAGCCACATAGGAGTTGCATGGCTTTCTCGGCCCAACCTCAGAAGGCGCAAGGCGTCACCTCCACAACATGCTATTGGCTACGAGCAAGGCACTGTGGCCAGCTTAGATTTAAGGGCAGGGTAATGAGACTCTGCCTCTTGACAGTAACATTGCAGACGAGCACGTGGGATGAGAGAGGACGTGGCTATCTTTGGCGTATGCTGCCTGCCAAGGGACTCATCTCTTTGATAACCCAGTACCACAACGGAGATGAAGCAGTGAGCCTCTCGAATGTCCCCATGATGCTCTTGGTGAAGGGCCATCTGGGGCAGGGTGCAGGGGTACTGCTTTCTGAGCACCTGAGTCCCCATAAGCCCTCGTCTTTAAGGCTTGGTCGGGATGAGCTCAGCGCAGGAGAGGCCAGCAGCTGCTCAAACGCACCAGCTGTTTCTCACCCTTGCACTTGGTGGTGTTGCCATCAGGAAATTCTACAGACGGGCCTGACAACTTGAGGGTTTGCCTCTTTTTCACCTTGTGGGCCACCAACTAACTGTCGAAGTTACCAGGGTCATGCCAGAGCCAGATGTTCTTAACAGATGTGCAAAGAAAGCGGTTCCCTTCTTGCATCTTTTTAAGTTGTCTGATGCTATAAGATGCCTTTGTAGCCTAATTCAGGGTTGGACACCCTTGGCAAAGCAACTGTGGCCATTTCCTCTATTTTAGTACACATGAAATAACCAGCCGTGACCTCAAGACCTTTTCTTCTTAACTAATTGGGTGGCCTTCTGCAGCTGGACTATGGCAACCAAGGAAGTTTCAAATTAAAGATATACACACATATATAATATTATATATATACTTATATTTATATATAATTTCCTAAGTTCTGAAATGTATTCCTCCCATCCCAGCCCATGCCACTATCCCTCTCCGTTAACATAAGACTTACTAATTTGACACAAGTAAGAAAGCAAGGAGACATCACCATACATAATCGCAAGTACATTACAGTGACCTCATTCTATTTCTACCTCATCCAATCTACCTGGACCTCCTGCCCAGAGGATGGGGGAAAGCATAGTAGAGCTACAGAGTGTCACCAAATAGTAAATACCAAGTCTACTCTTTCCTCCCCACTCCCCGCCCTTTCTGCTGACCTGGAATTTCTCCAGCTGTGCTGTCTATGAAATGAGCTGTCACCACATCAGATCAGGAGAAGTGGGATGGAGCTGCACACTCGCGAAAGAAACCCTCCTGCTGAGCACTGGATTCCTTTCCTCTATCAGGAAAGCTAGATGCACACAAACAAACTACTTTTATTATTCAACTTCAACATAAAAGGTCACCGTTTCAAGCCTGCATTTAGCTCAGCCGCCCAATAACATCTGTTAAAACGAGGAAGCGCTCTCACACATTCCCATTTCAACCCCCTGGCCACCAAGATGACTGTGTCTATCCAAGGTTGCAAAGAGGTGAGACTGAAATCAAGTATGTTTAGGAAAAGAAATACTTCTGAAAGGACATGGCGGTTGCAATCAAATATCTGAAAGGAACGAGACCTTCCCCACAGCTTGGAAAAGCTTGTGCGGCACACGGTGCCACGAGAGGTCTATGTGAAGAGCTGACGGAAGACACACAGCTCTCAGTGGCTCTGACTGGGCCTGTAGCAAGGAGAATGTGCGTGGGCCTCAGGAGCTGGTTGGAAATAAAGCATGGGAGTAACTCGGTTTTGTGACTGACACAGAAACTGCTTTCATTGGCAACAAGGTGACCCCTGAGTATCAATGCATCCCTCCCGCCCCCTAGCCTGAAAAGATGCACAAGGCAGCAAGCCAAGGCTCTGGGCCCTTCTGACCTGGCAAGTTCTCCAGGGCTGGTGAATCCACTGAAGTTCACATCCATTAAATCCATTAGGGACAGAGGCACAGAGCAGCCAAATCTGCTTGTATCTGTGACCATGTGTCATGGCTAATTTTATGTGTCAACTTGGTTAGATCATGGTACTCAGCCTAATACTGGTCTGGAGGTTGGCTGGGAAGAAATGTTTTAGATATGATTAACATGGAAATCAGCAAACTTTTTTTAAGTTTTTCAGGTCAATTCCAGTTAACATACAGTGTCATATCAGTTTCAGGTGCATGATATAGTGATTCGACACTTCCATACATCAGCCAGAGCTCATCATGACAAGTGCACTCCTTAATCCAGATCCCCTATTTAACCCATCCCCCCACCCCCTCCCCTCTGGTAACCATCAGATTATTCTCTATAATTAAGACTCTGTTTCTCTCTCCTCTCTCTCTCTCTCTCTGTCTCTCACACACACAAACATACACACACAATTTTCCCCTTTGCTTGTTTCTTTTCTTAAATTCCACGTATGAGTGAAATCATATGGCATTTGCCTTTCTCTGACTTATTTAGTAAATTAGCAAACTTTGAGTAAAGCAGACTACCCCCCCCCCCCATAATATGGGTGGGCCTCATCCAATTTAGTTGAAATCCTGAAGAGAAAAGACTGAGGTCCCCCAAGGGCAATAATCCTCATATATTTAAAGTATCTAATTTCATCAGTGTGCCATATGTACTGTATTCGTTGTCTATTGCTGCATAACAAGTTACCACAAACTTAGTGGCTCACAGCACACATTTAGCACCTCACAATTTCTGTGGGCCAAGAGTCCAGGCACACGGTTTAACAGGGGCCTCCGCTCAGGGTCTCACAAAGTTTCAGTCAACATGTCTTCTGGGCTGCATTCTCATCCAGTGCCCAACTGAAGAAAAAAACACCGTCAAGCTCATTGAAGTTGTTGGCAGAATTTACTACTTTGTGGATGTATGACTGAAGGTTCCAGGACACCCTCAGGTCCCAGAGCCACTCACAGTTCTCAGAGGCCATCCTTATTTCCTTACCACCTGGGCTTCTCCAACATGACCACTTCATCAAGCATGCAAGGAAAGTCTCTAAATTCAGTCTGCTAAGATGGAGTGGTAAATAAGGTAATTACAGGAGTGACAACCAATCACTTTCGATAATATATTGGTTGGAAGCAAGTCACAGTTCCTGCCCACACTCAAGCATCCCTGCCCATACACAAAGAAATGAACACAGGGAGGAGAGGTCATCGGGTCACCTCAGATTTCGCTTGCCACATGTATACACCATCACTAAAATCAAGATTAAAAATTTTTTAATCACCGCCCCCCACCCCTGCCAAATTTCCCTGGGCTCCTTGGCAATCCATCTCTCCCTGTAAAGCAACCTCTGACCTATTTTTCATCACTGTAGATTAGTTCTTTAGAATTTTATATAAATAAAGTCAGACAGAATATATTCTTTTTGTCTGGCTTCTTTCAGCATAATTATTTTGAGATTCAACCAGGTTGCTCTAATGTATCAATAGTTCATTTATTTCCATTGCTGAGCAGCATTCCATTGTAGGGATGTGTCACAGTTTGTTATCCACTCATCTGTTGGGGGACATTTGGGTTTGCTCCAGTTTTTGAATATTACAAATAAAGCTGCTATGAATATTCATGTGCAAGTTGTTGTGTGGACATATGATTTCATTTCTCAAGTAAATGCCTAGGAGTGGAATGTCTGCCTCCTACAGTAGGTGAATGCTTAACTTTTAAAGAAGCTATCAAAGTGGTTGTATCATTTTACATTCCCACCAGTAGGGTATGGGAATTCTATGTCTTTACTAGGTTTGTATAATCAGTCTTTATAATTTTAAGAAATCCAATAGTATGTCATTATGGTTTTAATTTGCATTTCCCTGATGACTAATGATGTTGAGCATTTTTCCACAAGTTTATTAGCCATTCTGGTATCTTCTTTTGTGAACTATCTGTTCAATTCTTTTGCCAGTTTTTACTTTTTTTTTTTTAAGTTTATTTAGCTATTTTGAGAGAGAGAGAGAGAGAGAGAGAGAGAGAGAGAGAGAGAGAACATGCACAGGGAAGGGGCTGAGAGAGAGAGAACCCCAAGCTGGCCCCATACTCCACACTGAACCAGTCATGGGGCTCAACTCCACAACCCGAGATGGTAACCTCAGCTGAAATCAAGTCGGAAACCCAACCAAATGAGCCACTCAGGCACCCCCCCTTTGTAGTTTTTATTTATCTTTTAAAAATGTTTATTTTTGAGAGAGTGCACAAACGGGAGAGGGGCAGAAAGAGAGGGGGTCAGAGGATCCAAAGCAGGCTCTGCGCTGACAACAGAGATCCTGAGGTGGGGCTCGAACTCACTAACCACGAGATCGTGACCTGAGCTGAGGTCAGACATTTAACAGACTGAGCCACCCAGGTGCCCCCTTTTGCCATTTTTAAATTGGATTTTGTATTATTGAGTTATAATAATTCTTTGTGTATACTGAGTAGAAGTACTTTGTCTGTACATGTGTTACAATATCCAAGATGGCTCTTTACCATGTCATGTCTGCTAATACTGGACTATCCAAGATAGCTTCTTCACTCACATGTCTGGAACCCAAGCTGGGAAGGCTGAAATAGCTAGGACTGGACAGGTACCTCTCTCTTCATGCCCTCTCCACTATGGCTCCCTTAGGTTTCCTCACAGTATGGTGATTTCAGAGTGGCTGGACATTTGATGTTGTGGTTGGATTCACCTAGAGGGAATGTTCTAGGAGACCAAGGCATGAGCTACAAGGCTTCTTGTGATGTAGCCTTGAAAGTCCAAGAACACTTCTGCTGCTGCATTCTGTTGGTCAAAGTTCAAAGTTAAGAGGATTAGACATCACCTCTCAATAGGGTATGTAACAAAGAATTTGTGGCCATAGAATCTCCCACACCTGGTATAATTAGAGATCTCTACATTAGTGTAAGCTGCCAACTTATCCTCAATTGCTCAGGTAAACTCACTGAAATCATTAAATAACACCTAAGAGCAAAACTGGTAGTTTCCCAAATGTTTGTATATATTTTATCATAGGCTATCCTCAGAAGAATCTTTTGAGTTAGGCAGGTATCCATTATTCTCTCCATCTTAATGAAGTTGATGAAACCAGTGATATTGATGGCTTGGTCAAGAGAAAAAAAAATCAAACCTAGAATCCAAGATCTTTGGCTTCTAGTGCAGTATTTTCTCTGCTATGCCACGCTGTTTCTGCTTAGGTACACATATTCTCTAATTGAACGAGTCCCTTCTTTCCTAGGAATACAAGGTTTGTGGCGGCCTCTAGTTACTAATGAATTATTTATTAACATATTTTCAGGTAGGAGGAGCTATCTATTTAAATAATTAGGTACTATTCAGTTAACTCATTTAAGAACCAAACGTTCTCTACTTGTAAGGAATGAGAATGCGTGAGGTGATTTAAAATTGCACCCCTGCTCAATGGCATTATTATACAGGTGATTAAAATATAAAGAAGTCAAAGTTTTATTTACTGACACAGAAAGAAACAATAGTCCACTGTAAGTGGGAAAAGCAAGTTGCAGAGCAGTTAAGTATGTGAATACACACACACACACACACAAACACACAGTTACACATACACACACATATATTTGTTAGTATGTGCACAAAAATATCATCTGGGCGTTTATACAACTGCTAATAGTGTTGTATCTTAGAGATTCTGGACTATTTGAGTTTGGGTATACATTATTCTTGAAATAACCATAAAAAATATTTTTAAAATATACAATCCTTTGAGAAATACATTATAATTATCAGATTTGATGCATCTTCACAACTTTCCTACTGCTGAGTAGGTATACATATAAACAAATGAACAAATAAACAAATAAAACTTTAGATGGTATTATATTAAGGCAGAAATTCTACATTTGTTGATTCATTCCCCAAACAGAAGTGACTGTAAAAGTATCTTTTCAGTATCCAGCATTGGGAAATGTGTTTTTATCGTATTGTATTGTATTGTATTGTATTGTATTGTATTGTATTTATTTAATTTTTAACGTTTATTTTTGAGGGACAGACAGAGCATGCATGGGGGAGGGGCAGAGAGAGAGGGAGACAGAATCCAAAGCAGGCTCCAGGCTTTGAGCTGTCGGCACAGAGCCCGATGCGGGGCTCGAACTCACAAACTGCGAGATCATGACCTGAGCCAAAGCTGGACGCTTAACTGACTGAACCACCCAGGGATTCCTGGGAAATGTGTTTTTAAACAAAACAGTGCAAAAGTATTCTTTTTTAAAACTTTATTTTAGAGAGAGAGCACACACAAGCAGGGGAGAGGGGCAAAGAGGAGGAGAGAGAGAGGGAAAGAGAAACTTAGGCAGGCTCCATGCTCAGTGTAGAACCCCATATGAAGCCACGATGCTGGGATCACGATCCGAGCTGAAATCAAGAGTTGCTCACTTAACTGACTGAGCCATCCAGGGGCCCCAGAATATTCTTTGAGCTAAACGTAATTGGCTTCTGGGAACTCACTGGTTTGGAACTCAAAAGAGAAGTAATTCTTTCCAAACCAACAAGTGATCGTTTTTTGCAGATCTCAAAAGGCAAGTAAACAATGAAGGAAAAAGTAAATCAACTCAGGCATATATACACCTGCACATATATTAAATCTCACCTACAAAGAAAGCATTAAATTATTTAGAAATTCTGGGGTGCCTGGGTGGATCAGTTGGTTAAGCATCCAACTCGGTTTGGCTCAGGTCATGATCTCACAGTTTATGGGTTTGAGCCCCACATCGGGCTCTGTGCTGACAGCACAGAGCCTACCTGGAATTCCCTCTCTCCCTCTCTCTCTCTGTCTCTCAAAATAAGTAAACTTAAAATAAATAAAATAAAATACAATAAATTCTTTAGAAATTCCAAATCAAAATGTGGCTCCTCCTGAATTGGTCAGAGGAGGCTGTAGGGGATGGGATTGGATTGGACGTAGGGGATTGGCAAAGTTATGAGAGTAAAATGGAGGTAAAACTTCTTTTTTGTGTGTCTTCAATTTGGGAACAGGGTAGAAGTCCAGAGCAAAAGGCCCGGGTCTACACAGAAATGCCATCTGTGGGACAGGTGGTCCAGATCAGAGCATTCTGGATCAAGCCAGAAGGGGTGTTATCCAAATTGGTTGGAATATGAATGGCCAGGGCTGAGAACTAGAATCATTGCGTGCAGATGCCAAACATGAACCTGGTAAGAAGGACAGAAGGCCAACGATAATGATGGCATCTGCCATGTTTTGAGTGCTGGCGATGCTGGACCCTTTTCATATTTTATCTCACTCAGAGTCCACAATCTCCCTGCAAATAAGATACCATACCTCTTCCGGATGACAACACAGACTCAGAAGGGTTATATGGCACACGTAAAGCCACATGCTAGTAAATGACACGCAAAATCCAAGCCCAAATCCTTCTCAACACAAAATCCATGAGTTTTCTGGCATGCCAACCTACAGAAACCTAAAGGATTCAACAGAAATAGTAAAGTCAGGCACCCTGAGACTCAAGAGAGGAGAGCCAACGTGCCAGATCAATCAGGTATACCTGTTCTGGACCTCCCCTATCAACAAAGCTATGCTGGGCATGTCCCTTTCATGTAATAGTTGGTGCATGCTGCAAGGTGGGTGTGATGTCTTCACAGAGTCATGGGGCAGAGAATTAAAATAAACAGGATGAAGGGTGCCTGGGTGGCTCAGTTGGTCAAGTGTCTGACTCTTGATTTCAGCTCAGACCTTGATCTCTACTTTAAAAGAAAAAAATGGGGGCGCCTGGGTGGCTTGGTCGGTTAAGCACCCGACTTCGGCTCAGGTCATGATCTCACGGTCCATGAGTTCAAGCCCCGCGTCAGGCTCTGTGCTGACCGCTCAGAGCCTGGAGCCTGTTTCAGATTCTGTGTCTCCCTCTCTCTCTGCCCCATCCCCACTCATGCTCTGTCTCTCTCTGTCTCAAAAATAAACGTTAAAAAAAATTAAAAAAAAAAATAAAAGAAAAGAAAAGAAAAAAATGAACTTGACGGTGTTTCAAAGGCAGCCAGACCAGCTCTGCCAAGCATCAGGTTTGATGCAAAGAGAGAGAAGCGGAAGAGAGTGCCAGAGTCAGTGACTGACAAAACAAGCATTCGCCACAGGCTCTGTCTGGATGCTTGTGGAGGTCCCTTTCCTAGGAGAGGATCACTCAGAAAGATGTGATGAGAACCCCTTGAACTTGACGAAGGAGGCAAACCAAGTGAGAAGTGCGTTTCGAGAAGAAACTCAGTAGCCCATCAAGTACAAAAGAAAGGGTAAGCTTGAGGAGCACTGAGATTAAGCCTGGGGTTTGCCATGAGGACAACACAGATGATCTTTGACAGGACAGATCAGGGCCTCTGTGGGTATAAAACAAATTACAGTGACCCGAGGCCTGAGTGGAAAGTACTGAAATAAATGTTTGACTTTGTCCAGAAGCATGGTGACGAGAGTATACGGTAAGCAAGTCGGAGGCAGGGGACTGGTTTTGAATTAGAGAAATTGCAAAGGGAGTTATAGATGAGGGAGAAGGTGGGAGGAGATTCAAAGATGTAAGACAGAGGAGTGCATTGATTAGTGGAGCGTGGTCCCAGAAGAGTGGGGTGGGTTGAGTTTCTGTACATTGAAAGAATCTTTCCTTAAAGGGGAGAGAGGAGAAAAGTAAGAATGATGACAAAGCAGACATTTGAAGGGAGTTGTAGGCATTTCTTAATGGTGGTTAATGGATTCAGGTTTGTTTGTTTTTTTTTTAACTATGCTAATAGCATGAAGGATAGACTTAATGCAGCAAGAGAAAGGTACACAATAGTAGACATGAGTTCAAGTTCCTAGCTTTGCCCCCTACCAGCTCTGTGACCTTGAACAAAATTTCTGAGCTTTGCTTATCTTCAAATTGGGATGATTATCCATGTCCTGCCTCCACGAGTGCACTGGAGCCAGTCGGCATCAACTATCCCAAGCCAATATATTTTTTAAATTTTTTTAATGCTTATTGATTTTTGTGAGAGAGAGAGAGAGAAAGAGAGAGAGAGAGCGAGCATGAGCAGCAGAGGGGCAGAGAAAGAGGGAGACACAGAATCTGAAGCAGGGTCCAGGCTCCAAGCTGTCAGCACAGACCCAATGCAGGCCTCAAACTCACGAACTGTGGGATCATGACCTGAGCCCAAGTCGGACACTTAACTGACAGAGCCACCCAGGCGTCCCCCCGCCCAAGCCAATATTTATTTCTAATTATTTAGAAATTCAGAGTGGTTAAGTCATTGGTGGTTTAAAATTGGATGTGGTGAGGGGACGCCTGGGTGGTTCTGTCGGTTAAGCATCCGACTTGGGCTCAGGTCATGATCTCAGGGCTCTTGGTTTCGAGACCTGCATCGGGCTCTGTGCTGGCAGCCCAGAGCCTGGAACCTGCTTTGGATTCTGTGTCTCTCTGCCCCTCCCCTGCTCATGTCCTTCCTCTCTCTCTCTCTCTCTCAAAAATAAATAAACACTAAAAAAAAATTAAATTGGATGTGGTGGGAGCTTTTACACCATGGAAACAGGCAAAATGTGACAAAGCAGGGCTTCCCTCTCCTTTCCCAGGGTTACCACCACACCACTGCCTGCTTCGCTGACAAGATACTGTCAGGCTAAAATGAGAGACTGGTTGTGAAAACCCTTTGCAAATAACCAAGCCCTAAATAATGTTTTTATCATTAATATTAACAAGTGTAACTTGTTACGGCGTAAGTTTTCATACATACTAATCAGAGTTTTATTTTCTGACTCCCCCCTCCACCCACCTACCCTACCACCATTCCCAGCAGACTTTAGTATTTCCTTGTCTTGGCAAGTTTTACAGAGCAGAAAGCAAAGATCCTTGAAAGCAACGGCTCTTCCAGTTTCATTAAAGGACCGTACTTGCCAAAAGAGATCCTATTAAGTAGGGAGGAAAATGGAAACATCAAAAGGCTTCAAGGGGAGATTCAGAAGAAGACATTCCGAATGGACCGGGAAGGGGAGAGGTCTGTGAATTCTATAGAAAGAAGGGCCCAGGCCTGGCCACCTCCCAGCCCCTTGGGAGGCACGAGTCCTTAGGAGATGGCTGTAGAGTGTAGGTTTTTGTAGAAAATCCACCCCCAGTGTGTGTGTGTGTGTGTGTGTGTGTGTGTGTGTGTGTGTGTGTGTGTGTGTTGTGTGTTTCTTAGACTCACCTAAATATCCAGCCACACAAGACCACAGTCAGCCACACGTGGTTTCAATATACAAGACGGGAAATCCTGCCAGCAGGGGGGCAGCGGTGTTCCTTTCCCCTGGGAGTAGTCCCTGCAGCCGTCCATATGGCCATCACAGCTCTTTCCCCCAGTTTCCCAGGGTTCCAGAGCAAGAGAATGGGACCACACGAGGGGCATGTGGGATCCTCCCTAGCTGGTGACCCCTGTACCCCATAGGAGACAATATCTCTTGTAATAACTCCATGGGCACAGCTGCCAGGGTCCCCTCCAGGGACTTGTCCAGTTTCAAGAGTCTCTGCTCTCAATTAAGCCCAAAGCTATGGCTTCCTCTGAAGTATCCAGTTCTCCCAGTCTAGAGACCATTTACCACGAAGGGTCATTTTTGCCAAAGTTACTATACCCAGTAATAACACAGCTGACACAGTGTTTCTGTCAGGTTTCCAAGGGAAACAGAAAGTTAACAGAAAGTAAAATTCTCGAGTAGAAAGGGATACAATCTTTTAAAACCTTTTATCCACAGTGGGCCTGAGAAGGCAGGACCCCAGACACAGGGACTCCTGGCCTCATCAAAGATGCCCAGGTCCCAAGCATGGCTCAGAAGCAGAGACCCTGAACATAAAACATAAAGGGCATCCTGCTGGTGAACAAACAGAAGTCTTGTCTCCCAGTCCCTGCCTGTTCCACTGACTGCTAACTCAAACCCCACAAAAATTATAGTGAAAAAAAATCTCCTTACCCTCTCTATATACCTCAGGTTACAACTGCAGTAAGAATGTATTCATATCACCCTAGAGAGTGAGTCAGTTAACATTTGCAGGGCGGGCAAAAGATGAGAGATATATTAAGAGCAGAACAGGCGTGCACTGGGGGCTGCTCCGTCAGTAATCGCTAACCATTGTTTGCAAAGTATTATCTGTCCACTCCCGGTACATACAACCTCCGTGTTATAAGGGAATTCTAATCCCAAACTATCTTGTCACTGAAAACACTCCTTTTCAAGACACGGCATTATGCTGAATTGTCCTCTTAAAGGATTAATGAGACTCTCGTAATTTGAAATAACTGAATGCAAGAGCCACTTTTAATATGTATTATGTAAAGGATTTTCTTTCTTTTTAGAAAAAAATATTTTAATTATAAAAGTCACACATTAGTGTAGACTCAATACAAAGAAAAATTCTGGGGTGCTTGGGTAGCTCAGTCAGGTAAGCATCTGACTTCGGTCCAGGTCAGGATCTCACGGTTTGTGGGTTCGAGCCCCGTGTTAGGCTTCGTGCTGGTGCATATGCATGTTCTTTCTCTCAAAAATAAACATTAAAAAAAATAAGGAAAATTCAAACAATACATTTAAAGTAAAAGTCTCCCTGGCTCCCTACTCACTTAACTTCTCTCCTTGGAGGTGACCAGCGTATCAATTTGTGGTACACCCTTCTGTCCCCCTTACGCTACATTAATAATGCCTTCAAGTACTCCCTTTGGCTCTCGTAAAGTCATTATAGTGTATGTTATAGTCCATTCAGACGACTATAACAAAGTACCCTAGACTGGGGTGGCTTAAACCACAGAAATTTATTTCTCACAGTTCTGGAGGCTAGAAGTTCAAGATCAAGGTGCCAGCACGGTCCAGTTCTGGTGAGGGCCCTCTTCCAGGTTATGTTCTCACATGACCTTCCATGGGGCGAGTATAGAGAGAGAGAGAGAGAGAGAGAGACAGAGAGCATGAGAGAGAGGTCTCTTGTCACCTCCTTTTTCTATAAGGGCTCTAATCCCATCATGAGGGCCTCATCTCATAGCCTAATCTGACCCTAAATACCTCACCTTTTCCTAATACCATCCTTTTGTGGATTAGGATTTCAACATATGAATTTGGGGGGATGGGATACAAACATGCAGTCCAAAAGAGTGTGCATTCCATATTCCCTTAGAAACCAGCAGATACACAGAGAACCGTCTGGAAAGTTTATCATTCCCACTCCTACCATGCGAGGACACAAGGAGATGTTTGCAACCAGGAGAGGGCCCTCAGCTGACTGTGCTGGCACCCTGATCTTGGGCTTGCAGCGTCCAGAACTATAAGGAATAAATTTCTGCTGTTTATTAAAAAAAAAAAAAAAGGTATCGGGAAATGTTAATAGCTTCAAAATTAGCTACACACCAAGAACTTGATACTTTCCCCTTAACAGGAGGTGTCTACAGTCTAGGCAAGGAACACCACCCAGTAGCTTCACTCTATAAACATTCTCAGCATCCCTGAGCCGTTCCAGCAGCCCCCAGCCCCTCCTGTGACAAGTCTGGAGAGAGCTGGCATTTCCAAGTGGTGCAGTTCAAGCTCCAGAGCGTGCAGAACAATGTATTCAGCTGAGTAGCCACGGCCACACCACTCCTCCCACCGCCTGCTCCCCGCCTGAAGTTTCCATTACCCACCAGGCTTTGATCTGGTAAACAAATCTGATTCCAATCACGTGGCAGAGGGTTGCCTTCTCTCACTCTCCTCTCTGTGCTTGGGAGAGTTGAACAATTAACAAATAGAAAGTGTTCTGTGACAGTTCATTATTTTGTACCTGATTTGGGGAGACTGAAAAATGGCCCTTTCAAACAATCTCTTTGGCCAATTTCCTTCCTTCCCTTCCCCCCCCAGAACCTAAATCCTGGGATTCCCCATAGGGGTTTTATAGAAACCAGCCCATCTGGAATAGTCTGCTGACAGAAAGTCAGTAATTGATGCCAGCCGGAGAAAGCACAACTTCTGCAACGGCTTTAATTCCAGAAAAGTCTTGCCTCTCTTGCAGTGCTCACCATAGCCAGGCCTTGCCTCATACAGCTGAGTAGCCTCAGCACCTAAACCAAATCTCCAGAATTTGGTGCCCAATAGCTGTTTGTCAGACTGAATTAATTGCATTAAAGTCACTTGATCTCGCTGGATCTCACTCACCAATGGGAATAATCATACTTACTTCACAGTGTGGTTGTAAATATTGCTATTTGATCATATTGTTTGGCTCCCCACCCCCCCCCCCAATCTGTTTGGCTTCCTGGTCCATGAAAGATAAATAGAGTACAGTTTTTTGAAGTGAAGTGTCAGAGAGGTTTTGACTTCACTAGATGGGTGCTATGGAGGGTTACATCATCTCTTTGAGTTCCAGTTTCTTCATCTGTAGAATTCGGGAAATGATGTCTATATTAGAGGGCTATTGTGAATGCTACATGAGAAGACCTGGAAAGCTCAGGGTACAGGCATTGTACATAGTAAGAATTCCAGAAATGCTATTATTATGTGCATAGTCTGTACATTCCAGGCATGTGACTAAAACTCAGTAAACGGTCGGTGAGCAAATAAAGGAATGAGTGATATCAGTTACGAGTATGCTTGGTTGCATGTGATAGACGCCCTACTACACGGCGACTAAACCCAATGGATGGCTCTTCCTCTCACGTAATAAGAAGTCTGGATGTAGGCAACCCAGGGCTGAAACAATTGTTCAAGGAAGTCATTGGGGACCCAGGCCCCTTCTTAGCATGCGGTTCTCATCCTCAGATTTGCAAGACGTTCTACATCTGTGTTCCATTCAGGAAGAGGGAGGGAAAGGCTTTAGTTGCCTCGTCGGTAAAATGGGAATGGGCTGGCTCTCTTTCCACTGAACAGTTCTATGACTCAGCAGGCAACTCAGGGTCAAATAAGCACCACTCGTCTGAGATAATATGCCTTTTGTGGATAGATTGTGTGTCCCAGAAATCAGTCACGTGGGTCTCAGTTCCACTCACACCTATTGCTCAAAGTGATAATTCTGAAAATATTTGGCAGCATGAAGAAACATTTACAAAAATGTTAAGTGAAGAATGGGAGGAGAATTACTAAATTCTACTCCTGAAACCAATATTACACTATGTTAACTAACTAGAAATTAAATAAAAATTTGAAGCAAAAAAAAAGCAGAAAGTGGAAGACTGTTAACAGTACATTCTGGCATAGGAAGTTTTCCCTAAGATATATATGTGAATAAAAGGAAGCCACAGGCAACACTTGCAGATGATCTCATTTAAAAAAATTTATAAAAAAATTGAGGTGCCTGGGTGGCTCAGTCGGTTAAGCATCCGACTTCGGCTTAGGTCATGATCTCATGGTTCATGGGTTCAAGCCCCGCATCGGTCTCTGGGTTGGCAGCTTGAGAGCCTGAAGCCTGCTTTGGATTCCGTGTCTCCCTTTCTCTTTGTTCCTCCCCAACTCATGCTCTGTCTCCCTCGGTCTCTCAAAAGTAAATGAATGTTAAAAAAAAAATTAAATTAAAATTAAAATAAATTTAAAACTTTATAATAAAACAAAAAACTGGTTGGAATGAGTTTTACTCCCCAAATCAGGTAAAAATCAGGAGACTTTTACTGTTAGCACCACTACACTTCTAGTTTTTTTACTTCTAATAGCATGTATATGTTCATATATTAGTTATCCAATAAAATTAGTCTATGTTAGGGGCCCATGGGCGGCTCAGTCGGTTAAGCTTCTGATTTCAGCTCAGGTCATGATTTCACACTCTGTGAGTTTGAGCCTCACATCGGGCTCTGTGCTGACAGCTCAGAGCCTGGAGCCTGCTTCAGATTCTGTATCTCCCTCTCTTTCTGTCCCTCTCCCACTCATACTCTGTCTCTCTCTCTCTAAAAAATAAATAAACATAAACATTTTTTAATTAGTCTATGTTAATTATTATACCTATGGTATAATGTAATTACATAAAATTATGTATGTACACAGTAAAACTCGGAAAGGACTCTAGACAAATGAAAACAGTAGATGTTTCAGGCTTGTAAAATTATCGAAAAATTCCTTATTTGTGTTAATATTATGCCGCATGTGTAATAAATATTATTTCCTCCCACAAGTTGTTCACATGAGGCACAGGTAGATTTTTATAACAATCCAAGGGGGGCATTTTTAAAAAGGTAACCATGGCTTTTGCTGATTAAGAGATTAGACCAGTGCAGAGCCTCAGTTGGGACCAGTTTGGCAGAGACTATCTGCAATGGTGAAACCAAATTATTTTAGCTGACCTTGGTGATGAAAGCTCTCTCTAGTTTTGCTTTTTGTTTGTTTGTTTTTTCTTTTACCTCCAGCACCAAGAACGAAAAAACAAAGGACAAGAACTAGAATGATCAGTACTTCTCTCTCCCTGAGATCCTGACCATATGCAGCTCAGGGTGTTCTATGCTTAAATAGCATAGCTAGGCCGATCATCACTTGACAGGTGAGGAGGCTGGCCTAGGGAGGGCAGGGCCCCCCAGACCAGTTACTTAGCACGGCCCTGCCACCCTGCCACATGATTTCCAAATGGGTGGACATTACCTGGATCATTAACCTTGACTCCCATATAAACCCAGCCACACTCAAAGAAGCTCAAAGCAATTTTGGGGAAGATTCCAAGTTGGACGCAGAAATGTTGGTCAGGAGGTCCCTGGGGGGACACGAGGTCCCTGCTGGAACAATTAGCAACCACTTACTGACTCATTAAGTGCCAAACACTGGGCTATCCAGTTTATATGCATGATCATCCTGTCTGTGACTTTGCAAAGTAGATATTACACACACACACACACACACACACACACACACACACACACTTCATTTTACAGAAAGTCTAAATGACTTACTTGTTCAAGACCACATAGCCCATCAAATAAGAGAGCTGAAATTCAAAACCACCAACTTTGATGATTCCAAAATCTGTACTTTTAACCTGTGTTCAGTATTTTTCACACACATTTCCATTTGACAGTTTTGGTCCTTTGGAACAGAGAAATGCAGATTTGGGGAGCATTTCTTTCGTGTTGGGAGAAAAAAACAAAAGTTCTCTCAACACTCTGAATGCTGCAAACAGATTCCATAGAAAAGTAACCAGGCTTAATTCTACCCAAGTGTGCACAACATGGCCTTTAGGCAGTTGGGTGTGTTTTCCCCCCTCCCCCCAAGCAATTTATCACCCAAGCCACAGTAGCCTGTAATGTATGGCTTTAATATATTACCAAGGGAAAATGTTCTAATGATTTAGTGGGGTACACATCATTGGTATTATGAGGCAGCATTAATCAAAGTATGGAGTTGGCTTCTGAAAACCATTAGGTAAATCCCAAGCTCTATGCTTAATGTATTCACCTTGGACCACAGTCTGGAAGGAATGAAAAGATCTCATTGCTTTGCTTTCAAGTGCCCTCCTATTAGTAAAACTAATGTTTCTCTGTGTGTGTGTGTGTGTGCGTGTGTGTGTGTGCACATGTTACTTAAAATTTTTAAAGTGCATTTTAAGATGAACAACTGTTAAAAGGTCTCTTTACCATGAGTCTCTCTGAAGGAAGAAAGGCCAGTCCCCTAGTTGTACCTTCTGAGGAGGAAGGCTTGCCCTGGATTTCTAGCTTAATGGCCAACCACAAGAACTAGAATATAAAACCAGAAATCATTCATTTTTTTGCACTTTTTTTCATTAAGGTAGAATTTACATATAGGAAAATTCATTTTTTTAGTGAACACTTCTGTGTGTTTTGACAAACACATACAAAATTGTGTAATAACCATTACTACAGTGAAGATATAGAACAGTACCATTAGCATCCAAAATTCCTTCATGCCTTTTTTGTCTTTTTTTTAGATTAAAAAAAATTTAAAAATTTTTAAAAAGTAAAATAATTCTGACTTTTAGGGACATTGAGATGAATAGATTGTTTTACTTCTTAGGAAAATGTACTAAAGTAATGTTATTATCCATATTTGAATAATGAAATTTTCAATCCTTAGTAATGGCCAGTAGTAATTGAGCCAAAAAAGTTTTTTCTCCTTATAGCAGGAGACTACATTCACTCTCACAGAGAGTATGTTAGGTGAAGGACTGGAGTCCTTTACATTGTTAATTTTGCTTGTGCTGAGAACTATTAGGAAATATGGGTTTTTTTCTTTTTTTATGTTTATTTATTTACTTTTTTTATTTTTCATTTTTCCAACATAATACTTAATTTTATTTTTTTCAATTTACATCTAAATTAGTTAGCATCTAGTGCAACAATGACTTCAGGAGTAGATTCCTTAATGCTCCTTACCCATTTAGCCCATCCCCCCTCCCACAACCCCTCCCGTAACCCTCAATTTGTTCTCCATATTTATGAGTCTCTTATGCTTTGTCCCCCTCCCTGTTTTTATATTATTTTTGTTTCCCTTCCCTTATGTGCATCTGTTTTGTTTCTCAAAGTCCTCATATGAGTGAAGTAATATGATATTTGTCTTTCTCTGACTAATTTCACTTAGCATAGTACCCTCCAGTTCCATCCATGTAGTTGCAAATGGCAAGATTTCATTCTTTTTGATTGCCGAGTAATACTCCATTGTGTGTGTGTGTGTGTGTGTGTATACATACCACATCTTCTTTATCCATTCATCCATCAATGGACATTTGGGCTCTTTCCATACTTTGGCTATCGTTGATAGTGCTGCTAGAAAACATTGGGGTGCATGTGCCCCTTCAAAACAGCATAACTGTATCCCTTGGATAAATGCCTAGTAGTGCAATTGCTGGGTCATAGGGTAGTTCTATTTTTAGTTTTTTGAGGAACCTCCATACTGTTTCCCACAGTGGTTGCACCAGCTTGCATCCCCACCAATAATGCAAAAGAGATCCTCTTTCTCTGCATCCTCGCCAACATCTGTTGTTGCCTGAGTTGTTAATGTTAGCCATTCTGACAGGTGTGAGGTGGTATCTCATTGTGGTTTTGATTTGTATTTCCCTGATGATGAGTGATGTGGAGCATTTTTTCATGTGTCGTTGGCCATCTGGATGTCTTCTTTGGAGTAGTGTCTATTCATATCTTTTGCCCATTTCTTCACTGGATTCATTGCTTTTTGGGTGTTGAGTTTGATAAGTTCTTTATAGATTTTGGATACTAACCCTTTATCTGGTATGTCATGTGCAAATATCTTCTCCCATTCTGCCGGTTGCCTTTTAGTTTTGCTGATTGTTTCCTTTGCTGTGCAGAAGCTTTTTATTTTGATGAGGTCCCAGTAGTTCATTTTCACTTTTGTTTCCCTTGCCTCTGGAGACATGTTGAGTAAGAAGTTGGTGAGGCCAAGATCAAAGAGGTTTTTGCCTGCTTTCTCCTCGAGGATTTTGATGGCTTCCTGTCTTACATTTAGGTCTTTCATCCATTTTGAGTTCATTTTTGTGTATGGTGTAAGAAAGTGGTCCAGGTTCATTCTTCTGCATGTCGCTGTCCAGTTTTCCCAGCACCACTTGCTGAAGAGACTGTCTTTATTCCATTGGATATTCTTTCCTGCTTTGTCAAAGATTAGCTGCCCATACTTTTGTGGGTCCTTTCTGGGTTCTCTATTCTATTCCATGGGTCTGAGTGTCTGTTCTTGTGCCAGTACCATACTGTCTTGATGATTACAGCTTTGTAGTATAGTTTGAAGTCTGGGATTGTGATGCCTCCTGCTTTGGTTTTCTTTTTCAAGATTGCTTTGGCTATTTTGGTCTTTTTCTTGTTCCATACAAATTTTAAGATTATCTGTTCTAACTGTGAAGAATGCTGGTGTTATTTTGATAGGGATTGCATTGAATATGTAGATTGCTCTGGGTAGTATTGACATTTTAACAATATTTGTTCTTCCTATCCAGGAGCATGGAATCTTTTTCCATTTTTTTGTGTCTTCTTCAATTTCTTTCATAAGCTTTCTATAGTTTTCAGTGTATAGATTTTTCACCTCTTTGGTTAGATTTATTCCTAGGTATTTTATGGTTTTTTGTGCAACTGTGAATGGAATCGATTCCTTGATTTCTCTTTCTGTCGTTTCATTGTTGGTGTATAGGAATGCAACCGATTTCTGTGCATTGATTTTATATCCTGCAACTTTGCTGAATTCATGAATCAGTTCTAGCAGTTTTTTGGTGGAATCTTTTGGGTTTTCCATATAGAGTATCATGTCATCTGAGAAGAGTGAAAGTTTGACCTCCTCCTGGCCAATCTGGATGCTTTTTATTTCTTTGTGTTGTCTGAGTGCAGAGGATGAGACTTCCAATACTACGTTGAATAACAGTGGTGAGAGTGGACATCCCTTTGTTGTTCCTGACCTTAGGGGGAAAGCTCTCAGTTTTTCCCCATTGAGGATGATATTAGCGGTGGGTCATTCATATATGGCTTTTATGATCTCGAGGTATGCTCCTTCTATCCTTACTTTCTTGAGGGTTTTTATCAAGAAGGGATGCTGTATTTTGTGAAATGCTTTCTCTGCATCTATGGAGAGGATCATATGGTTCTTGTCCTTTCTTTTATTGATGTGATGAATCACATTAATTGTTTTGCAGATATTGAACCAGCCCTGCATCCCAGGTATAAATCCCACGTGGTCATGGTGAATATTTTTTTTAATGTATTGTTGGATCCAGTTGGCTAGTATCTTGTTGAGGATTTTTGCATCCATGTTCATCAGGGAAATTGGTCTGTAGTTCTCCTTTTTAGTGGGGTCTTTGTCTGGTTTTGGAATCAAGGTAATTCTGGCTTCATAGAAAGAGTCTGGAAGTTTTCCTTCCATTTCTATTTCTTGGAACAGCCTCAAGAGAATAGGTGTTAACTCTTCCTTAAATGTTTGGTAGAATTCCCCTGGAAAGCCATCTGGCCCTGGACTCTTGTTTTTTGGGAGAAATCATCCACTTTTTAAAAACAGTTTGACATCACTTGTTAGAGGGATAGTTTATGAATACAAAGCTGCTGAAAAGCAAACTGTGATGAAGGAAGTTGCAGAATGGGGACCCATGGACACCAGATTGAGAACACGATTGAGGTCGCATGCTCTGTTTCTTCTCTGTGACACTGTCTCCTTATTGACTATCCTGTTACACACACACACATACACACAGTCTGGTTTTTCTGGAATGGAGAGAGCAGCCTGGCAAGAGTTGTCAGTGCTGAAAAGAAAGAGAAGAGGCCCCAGTATAAAGACCAAATGCTGGCACTCATTGTCTAAATTTTCTTTTTTCAAACGTACCACCCGGCTCTGGTCCAATGTAAGAATGCATTTCTTTGCAACTTGAAATACGCTCTTACTAGCAAAAATTGACCAAGCAAAATACAAAAGATGTTCCCGAGAGCTGAGCTCCCACTTCTAGATTTGCTCAGGGAACTTCCCTATGCTAAGGAAGACAAGAAGCAGTATCTTCAGAGCTCAAAGGGCCAGTATTTCCCGGCTTCTTTCATGCTGCTGAGTGCCTACGTGTACCCAAGCAAGCCATCGCACCCTGTGCCCTGGGACAGATATGACGTGGCGAGTGGGTGGCCGAGCACGGGGAGTTGTTGATGAGAGAGACAGTGGACAATATCCTTTCCAAGGAAATGCTTTTCAAAGGTGAAGAAAAAAGCAAGAAAAGAGGTCAAATGTGATGGTAGGCCTGGGCAGCATTTAAATCTGATAGATAAAGGTCCCTGCGCTCTTGAAGCTAAGTGGATGAGCAGACATTAATCAGATAAAAACATAAATAAAATGTTAATTGTCAGATAGCCTGCAGCCTCTGTACTAATCACCATTTCCTTCAAAAGACTCCCTAGACTGCATTGGGAAATGACGCTTCTCCAGAGCTTTGCAGAGTTTTGTTAGTCTCTTTCCTCCTCCTGCACAAACACCCTTATCTTTATTTACAATTTATTTTACTAGTTTACATTCTTCAAGACCAGATGCTCCACCTGACCTGAGATAAGCTCTACTCACCAGGAGAGTGTCGCTATTACGGACCGATTGCCTTGTCGTGTGCGAAGGAAATCTACTTCATAAACAGATTAGTAACTGGATAATTTAGAATTTAACACATCATTAAAAAAAAAAAAACTACCAGTGATCTCAGAAAGTGTCGGTGCATGTTCACGTGAGACTTTATTAACATGGCATTGTGCCTACCATCAACAGCTCTACACGCCATGTCCCTTCTACTGTATAAAAATAGTCCTATTAATTTGACTTCTACACTCCTACCCACAGATGAGGAAACATACCTGCATCCTGGACAAAGCAACATTTGACATACAGTCTGTGAAACTTCAAGAATCTGCATATTTCCCTTTCATTTTCATGTGCACTACATTCTCTAATGACATTTTCAGCTGCTCTAGAAATCATTTACGTGATTGTTTATTTACCCAAATGCACTTCAGGAGCAGAAAATATCTATGTCAGACAGGGGAAGAGGCATGTCAAACATCTTCTTTTACAAAGCAATTTCCCAATTCTCTCTGGTTTGTTGATTGAGCAGAATTGACTTGTAGGTGGTAAATAAAAAAAAAAAAAAAAAAAAAAACACCTATATTCTTTAAAAAAAATCTTTTTTAATGTTTATTTACTTTTGAGAGAGTGAGAGAGAGTGCACTTGTGTGAGCGGGGGAGGGGCAGAGAGCGAGGGAGACAAGATCTGATCAGACTCTGCACTGACAGCAGAGAGGGAGACAAGATCTGATCAGACTCTGCACTGACAGCAGAGAGTCTGATGCAGGGGCTTCAACTCACTGTGAGATCATGACCTGAGCTCAAGTTGGGCGCTTAACCAACTGAGCCACCAGGCGCCCCAGAGAAAACCTATATTGTTGTTGGAAGCCCCATACGAGCCCACTGAGGCTACTAGTTTCTTGCCCCCCTGGATAAAATCTTAAGTGGGCCCATAGGCTTGTCCACTCACTCTTTGATAATAACTAATATAATCACATTGTTACTTCATACATTCTCATGAATTCTTAGATGGTAGTAAAATCGTGAGGAATATAGGCAGGCCCCGCAGCTATCCACTCAGTCCTAGTTAAGAAAATTCCTCTGATCACTTACAATCACAAAGAAATCACAAAAAGGGAAATGCTCTGTCTTACCTTGAGAATGCTGAGCTGCACTGAAAGTCAAAACCTCTCCCCTCCCAGAGATCACAGCTCTGCAGTAGGAAGACCTATAGTGGGAAGATTCTTCTGTTTCTTTGTTTCTGTTTCTACCCTCCCCAGCTCACTAGCTTCCCCTGCTGAAAGGTTGGAAGGTGGGGAGGCTAAGAGGAAAGAAGCATAAAAGATCTTACTTGACTGACACCAGTCTCACCTGGTGCTCCCTAAATTGGGTGAAAGGTTAAAGCTGACCACCCTGCTTGTGATGTGTTTCTGGGTTCTTCAGAGCTCGCAGCGGCAACATTAGACTATAACTCTTTTAATGTATGACATGCATTTCCTGCTGGCTGGTTGTTTTATTTCTTCCCTCAGCCCCAGGGAATTTAGTGTCCAGCCCCCGCTGGAGGTCACGTCACCCCTCTAGGTAGCCCTCTTGGGGGGATGTAAAATGTTTTCAGCAGGGCTCTCTCCCACACTGCCCACCTCTGATCCAAGGAAGAACACTCACAGATCCTTGCACCTTCCCCTCCCCCTCGGTGGCTTGTATAGGGAGCTCCCAACTTCGAGTATAGGACAGTTGCTCTCCCTCTCTCTCCTCTGCTGCCTCAGGGTAAATGCCATGACCTCTCACCTTGAGATTCCTAAGACAGCAGTTCTCTGGGCTCCCCCAAACTCCCAGGGCACAACAAGCTCTCCAACTGGTCTCCTTGAAGCTTTTTGCATTGGGTTGGACCCACGAAACTACCACCATCCCAAAACAGTCCTAAGAAGTTCTCCTGAATAGCCGGCATCAGCCTTTTACAATAATGAGATAGGTGTTGGGCTCTAGGTGATCACTACCCTCTCTGCAGGTGCTCTGTTAGTCGGGTAGCACCTCACTTTAGAATGGAGGCATACTTACCGCCCGATATCTAGCCTTAGACTGGGAGAGTTCTTTTTATCTACTTGATACAGAAGGACTGATTCTCTCCACAGTTAGCAACTCAGCCCTCCTAGACATTGTCAGTGTAGCTGCCATACCAAACCTGAGTCCCAGAATGCCTCATTACACTGCCTGCACCCTGCGTGTTGAGTGTTGGGAACCATGTAGACCAAAGGGAACCATGATAAAATCACGGCATAACCCAGTTTCTTCGGGAACAAGACTCACTTTCTTGGCCTTTCTCAAACAGACTTCAAAAGATACCCATGGATTGTCTTGAGGGGTTGACAAACCAACGTTCACACAGGCAGAGCCCTATCCACGGGGCTCACCCCTGAAACAGACACACAAAGAGGCTACCCTGCTCTCCTCTCTTAGGCTTCCTCCAGCCAGTTTAATGACTTTTATTTTGGTAGAACTGCTCTATACCAATTAAAAGTCCCAGCCAATGTCCTGGGCCAATTTTGGTCACTGAGCACCAGTCATTAGAGTCTAACTTTTATGGAAAGAAGACCTCTGAGGCCAGGTGAGCTTTAATTGCACCTCTTTTGTTAGTTCAGAGCTTCATGTTATGCCAAGAGAGCATTAGCCTCATACCTTGTTTATACTAGAGAAGAATGAATGGAACAGAATTGCTCCTTTCCCCCCATTGCTAAATCACCCTTTTCTTAATAGGTCAAAGCTAACTTCTTATAAAACCTTAACAATGAAACATCACGCTTGAAAGAAAGTCTCAGGTTCTTGGCACTGAGGATTGCCAACGCTTCACCGTTGGATTTTCCCCTCTCAGCTAGCTGTTCCCCTTCCAGCAGGAATGCTTTCTGGTTTTTGTAGCCAAACGGGATGAGAGGAGCAAAAGAGCAAGAGGTATTCACGTAGTCGTGTTCCATTAAACTTCTCTAACACGCGCTTACTTACAGAATACCGTTGTGTATACATTTCGGATTTCAGTCCTCTAACGCAGGCCTGCTCGCAAGAAAGAGCAGATTAAAGAACCGATGTCTCTACGGGGAAGAGAAATAACATGTCAATTGTGTTTATTTGTTGGGTTACATGATTTATGCTTTCTCATGTGAAGATGGAACAGAGGGAAGAGGACACGTGACATTGTTTAGATAATCCCCAAAGAAAGTTGGAGTTCCTCCTTCAGGAAAAGGGTTGCCTTTCACTTAACATATAAATGGTACTGACAGCTCATGGGGAAGAGAAAGATTTCTTATGTTCTAAGAAATGAATTCAAGATGCACCTAATTTCGTCTCCAGAGCGAAGGATATTTAGCATTCTAAGGGAGAAAGGAAAAAAAAAAATGGGGGCGGGGAGAAATTCAGGAAGAATCCCATAAAAACGGAATTTAGGGACCCTTTTGTGAAGCTTTACGTTCATATAGATGTGAAAGGGATCAATGTAATTTGAGTTTAAAGTACATGTTGAAATGTCTTTAGTTGCCCCAAGCACATTTCAGCCTCACTTTGCTTCTCTTCCTAATTAACCCTCTGTCCTATCTGGGTGATTAAGTCAAATAAAACAATAATGCTGTGAAAAAACTTTAGAAAACTCTGACATGGAAAAGTAAATATGTTGATAAAGTTTCTAAATAGATATTCTTTTTTACCTAGGTGTTCTTTTTTTTTTTTTTAAAAAAATGCTTATTTATCTTTGAGAGAGAAAGAGAGAGAGAAAGGAAGACAAAGTATCCCAAGCAGGCTCTGCACTGTCAATGCAGAGCCCTACACGGGGCTCAAACCCATGAGCTGTGAGATCATGACCTGAGCCGAAACCAAGAGTTGGATGCTCAACCGACTGAGCCACCCAGGTGCCCTTCTTCTTCAATTGGGAAAACAGATGGCCAAGAAGTGCCAATTCGAGCTCTGCTTGTATAATCCATGATTTCACAAGGCTCCAAATTGGTGCATATAATTATTATGAAAAAGTACCAAAAACCTTTTGTGTATTAAACAACTATGGTCTTGTGCTAGGTGTTACATTTATTTTTTCCTTAAAATCATCATCGCTGCTTTGCAGGAAGTTGCATTCCAAGAGAGAAGATCCAGATGTGAATGTGTAGCAAGAAAAGGCGAACCAACCCAAAACAAAACTATGCTTTACTGACTGCGCTTCAGAAGAGAAACATCACAACCTGTACATGCACTTCTCATCACTGATTAGTGTTACTGCAACAACGCATGCAGTGAAAGTGAAGATACAGCTATGTACCTCCCAGAAACCTACTGGGGGACAACTTACACCATGTTAGCACTTAGAGGATGGGAACCACATCCTGTTGTCCCCATAGAAACCCTCCTGTGGATGGTCTCCCTGTTCTAAACCAAAGTCCTAGAAAGCAATCACAGAATGAGGCTATCAATTCATGGTGAAACACACGTCCCTTTTCTTATTGGAAGTTTAAAGTCCCTGAGCCTTGACGTGCATTCATCTCACAAGCAAGAGCTTTGTTTACAACATTTAATAGCAAAGGGGTCTTAGGTTAATGCCAAGAACCAGATTATTACCTCTTAAAAACTTATCCTCCCAAAGGACAAAGACTCTTATTAGGAGGGGAAGATTTCAAAGTTGCTTTAGAACTGTACCTCTGGGTGTTATTTTTCAGGCATCATAAAGCATTTGGATTCAGCTGCTTTTTGATCCAAGTAAAACACTTCTAAAGATAAGTGAGGTTTGCTTCCTCAGTTAAGGATATCTTTAAGTGACAGATGCCGGATAATAAAAGGCCTTTTTCAGGAGCACATAAACTGGAACAAGGACAAACAAATTTCAAGACTGTTGAGAGATTGAGAAACCTAACAGGACACTTCACATTGAACACATTCTCAATGGACTTCAGACTTCCTGGCGGTTCCTGAACTATTTCCCATGAAGCGAGGCATCATATATCAGTGTCAAAACACACTCTGGCTGATACTTTCCATAGCACTAGGACAAGTCCTCAATAATGCAGGATACATGAGAACCAGCCTGCGGAAGAGGAGGCAAGTTTCACTTGTGTGAGTGATCTCACCGTTACCAGTTGTGCATATGCATTCATTCACTTGTTCATTCAAGAAGCATTTTCAGGTCTCTGTCCTGTGGTAATGGTTCCCAATCCTGGCTAACCATAGCAATCACTTGGGCTCTTTCACCAGCTATTGATTCGGTAAGCGTGGCGGAGGCCTGCGTGTGGTAGTTTTTAGGTGGTCCAAAGCCAGAATTAGAACGACTCTTTGAGTATTTTAGGATATCATTGGTGAGAGGGGGAGTGAGAGTGCAGTGGGAGATCATCTTTTTTTCTCCAAATTCTCGCTAGGGCCAGTGGTGGAAAGATCGATGACAGAGGAAAGAGAAGGAAGGAGAAGGCTAAAAAAGGAACGTGTGGCTACCCTTCCCTCACCACTTTACTGAGGCTCCTATTCCAGCTTCCAGTAATGTTAAAGTATCTCATAACAGACTAACTCTCTGGCCAGTGACAATCATAAAATCTGGCCAAAATACAAAAAGCAATCATTGGAAGGCACTGAAGAGTGATCACCAGCAGGCAGGAGCCGGAGAACATTCGTACCTTGAAAGAAAGAAAACACACTTGTTGAGATCCGTATTTACCTGGCCACTTCCCAGTGCCCATGACCATGGAGGATACACTCAAGCAAAAGGGGCAGTCTGGCTGGGCTTGAAAGTCAGAATCAGAGTTCGGGGCTCTCAGAAAGGCTGAAAATTGAGCAGCAAAGATTTCCATAAAGAAGGGAATAGATGTGGAGGAGATGTGAAGAGCCTCGATATTTGCATACAAATTCTCAAACCCTTAGCTGATCCTTGAAGTGCACATGTGCTGGGTGAAAATCTAAGAACGCAGTGGAAAGCAACAGCTGGAAGCCTGAAGGAGCTGGGTTGAGATGTCAACAGTTGCCTGATCCTGGGAAGACAGTTTAGGATTCATGCACCTCCAACTTAGAGGCGCTTGGTAAACAATTTGAGCATTCCACTGAAAACCTCAAAGGGTCATAGCTTAAGAATAAAGACCGCATCCAAAGGTTAAGGGCTATGCTTATGAACGCTAACCCTAGCAAGATTCAAAGAGATCCTTATGGACTCCTGCCTAAATTGCCCAAGACTTACTCAAAACTGAAGAGATCTCAGGTTCAATCCCTTTTTGATTTTTTGTTTGTTTGTTTTAGAACATGGGCTACTTCTACTTGTATCAGTCCTTGCAATGCTCACATTGCTAAGAAATAAACCTAATGGAAAATGATTTGAGACCTCAGATCAGTCAATACAATTATGATTCTTAAATGTATGATATTCCTACAAAATATGATCTTGTCCTCCATGAGTAAATATTTGATGGCAGAGGATATATAGGTAGCCTTCTTTAGTAACCAGAAATTAAGGAGAATTGGTACTTGCTTGCTTCATATACAAAAATCATGGGACTTGAGGACATATAGAATTATACTCATGTTTTTCTCAGTGTCCAAAACCAAATAAGTGATCTTAATTTGAGTTTTCCATGAGAATGCACTCTAATACATCAGGTAGATATTAATTGCTGTGTTCTCCTAATCTAAGTGGTTCACAAAATAGGATGACTTCAAATATCTCTTACTACAACAGGCAGAAAAGGGACATAAAATATCTAGAGAAAAGTTACAACTGGGCATAATTTTGACTTAAATAATTGGAAAATTGTAACTACATAATTGACACAATAACTACAAAATTCGAAACTAAATAATTTTGGTCATGAACTGTTCATAGGTAGATACTCCCTGTCTTCCAAAATAAAAAATACTCCCTTATAGTCAAGACCCCAACTCAAAGACAACTGAGAGTATTCTCAGGATTACCCTAGGAAGAGCTTACCAAGACATGAGTTCAGAAGCATTCCCACGGGATGCTAAGGTAGAACTCTATACTTCGCATATCCCTAACTGTGACCCTTCCTCTCCGATTGTTCAGGAAAGACAAGACTGCCTGATGGGGAGTGTTAATTGGGCAGAGGTTCACACCAGAAGTTTATTCCCTATCTGAACAAATCTCTTGATCTGGTAGCTACAATATACCCATCCTGTATGGGGATACAATATACCCATATGGGGGCAGCAGTGACTAACTGACCAAAGCTTCTACACTAGGCTGATTAATGCTGACTTCTACACAAACTCCACATTCCACCTGCCAAGCAATCCCGATACTTCTAGGCAACACTCAGGTTTTCTCTGTCAGCTAATTATGTCATACTGACTATGAAATCCTTCTATTACCCACTTTGCACACCTCAATTTAACCCCATTCACATTTTAATCCCACCACATACTACCCCTTCTAGATGAAAAGGAATCCATGACTTTTAATGGTACCTTCAGCATAAAGAATGCCTAGGTCCTATTAAAGCTAAACACATGCCTACCCTATTACCCAGAAATATACCCAAAAGAAATTAGTGCATCTGTCCACCAAAATAAATATACAATAATATTCAGAGCAGCTTTGTTCATAGCAAAGAGTAGCAACAGCCCAGATGTCCATCAACAGTAGAATAAATAAATAGACTGAGGAATATTTGTACAATGGAATGCCACATGGCAATAAAAAATTAAACAAACTATTGATACGTGCAAAAACATGTATGGATCTCACAGACATTATATTTCACACAAGAAGCCAATAAGAAATTAGTATATACTATATGATTCCACTTACATTCAAAAATAAGCAGAACTAACTGATGGTGATAAAAGTCAGAATGGTGGGGGGCATCTGGGTGGCTCAGCTGGTTAAGCGTCCGACTCTTGATTTCAGGGTAGGTCATGATCTCACGGTTCGTGAGTTCGAGGCCTGTATCAGGCCCTACGCTGAGAACACGGAGCCTGCTTGGGATTCTCTCCCTCTCTCTCTGCCCCTCCCCTGCTCACACTT
Source organism: Lynx canadensis (assembly GCF_007474595.2). NCBI lineage: Eukaryota > Metazoa > Chordata > Mammalia > Carnivora > Felidae > Lynx > Lynx canadensis. The sequence goes on along the minus strand of NC_044308.2, from coordinate 105,396,301 downwards.
GCTTGCTCTCTCAAAAGAAATAAATAAACATTTTTTTTTTTTTAAGTCAGAATGGTGGTTACCTCCGGATGAGGAGGGGTGTGTTTTGACTGGGAAGGGGGCAGAAAGGAACCTTCTGAGGTGCTAGGAAATGTTCTGTCTCTATGCAGAGGTATATATACACACATGAAAATTAAATGAGCTCTCACTACTAGTACTTTTCTGTATAAATTATATACTTTGGCAAAAAGTAAGAACTATACACACAGAATGGCCAGGTCAAATCCTAATCCTGATTTAGTACTATTTGTAGACGGCTCTTATCTTAAAAATGACAAAGGCATTTCCTGTGCAAGATACGCTGTCACCACTGAACATGCAGCTACCAAAGCTGCTCCCTTGCTTAATGTTCCATCTGCCCAAGTAGATGAACTAACTACTACAACTTGACTTTGCACTCTGGAAAAAGAAGAAATGGTAAACATTAAACATAGAGTAAATATGAATTTTGAATCACTCATAGCTTTGGGAGGTTATGGAAACAAGGTGTACTTATTTTTACTCCTTAAGGTACCTTGATCAAAAATGGTAAAGATATTAACGATTCATTAAATCTATTCAATATTTAAAAAAAATACATCGTTAGGGTAGACACAGCAACATATTATCCCAGAAACTAAGGAACACCCTTATTAATTCATGTGCTAAATGAGCAGCTTTTATTATCCCAACTATACTTTCCACTAAACTTGGAAAGAAAATTGGCTCATTTTAGACAGGCTGTAAGTGACTCATAACAATCAACCCAACCTTTTCTGCAAAGCAATATTGGCAATTACAAGGACATATTCTCCATAAAGATAGGTTCTGGCAATCTCCAAACAGCTGCTCAGGAGGACCACGACCCATCTATGGAGGCTAATTAAATTGCCCCATGATTGTTTGCATAATGAGAGAATCTAATGAAGTTCCACAGTAAATACCTAACAAAATACGTTCTTCAAAATTTCACCAGGAATTGGCAGAATCATGTCTTACCTATAACTAATATAACCCAGGTAAGCCTGAAAAGGGAAAACAAAATACAGAAACTCCTCAAGACCCTGTGAGCATTATCAATGGATTTTATACAACTACCCAGTTTTCAGGCAATAAATATATATCATCAATAGTCTGTACATTTTCAGGATGAATAAAACCCGTTCCTTGAAAAGCTACTGATATTACAGAAGGGAAATAATGCTAGACTTTGTGTTCTGAACACAGGGAATTCCTACTCTCCTATCCAGTGGGCGAGGAACTCATTTCACTGTAACAGTAATACAGGAACTCTGCAGGATTTCTCTCCTAACACAAAAACTTTACTCTCCATTCACCAATGATAAAAGGAACAAATGAGATACTGAAGCTAAAACTTGCCTCAATCTGGAATTGACTAGCTACCGACTATGGGATAAATCTGACCTGCATACTGTTTTCATATGGTCCGTGAAATAAAAAATAAAAAATAAAATAAAAATAAATAAAAGTTTTTGCATGTTTTAAAAGTTTCTTTAAAAAAAAAAAACAAAGAAGAGGGGCGCCTGGGTGGCTCAGTGGGTTAAGCATCTATCTGACTTCGGCTCGGGTCACGATCTCCCGGTTTGTGGGTTTGAGCCCCGCGTCAGGCTCTGTGCTGCCAGCTCAGAGCCTGGAGCCTGCTTCAGATTCTGTGTCTCCCTCTCTCTTTGCCCCTCCCCTCGCACTCTCTTTCTCTCTCTCTCGAAATAAGTAAACTTTAAAAAAAAATTAAAAGCAAAGAAGGAAAAAGAACATGTGACAGCAACCACATGTGGCCTGCAAAGCCTATATGATGTTAACTAACCTGGCCCATTACTGAGAAAACTTGCTGACACCAGTTCTAAACTATCAAAAATTCTTAATCTGGCTTAGCCTAATGTTCTGTCACTAGTGTTAATGGCCACACAATCATCTCCCCGGGACAAGATGCCCTAAGCGATTGAGAACTCCACCCGTTACTGTCTTTCGTTGCAGGCAGACTTAGCTAAATATTGTCAGCAGTTTATCTGGAATATCATCGTATCCTCAAGATGTACAAGCCACCTTTTTGAAAGAGACATCACCTAAATCTTCATATAACTTCTAGCACAGTGGCCAGGTCTGCTAGAAAAGACATCAGTGTGCGTTAAATTGCAAAAACGGCCACAAATTCTTCCCACACGTATGCTCCTTTATCCGTGACTGTGCAGATCTTCCTAGGGAGAGACAGAGAGACAGAGAGACAGAGAGACAGAGAGACAGAGTCTATTTCTCTACTCTCTGAGTCTGGGCTTGGACATGTGACTTGCTTGGCCAACAGGGCATTAACACCATGATGTAAGCAGAGGCTTGCAAACTGCTTGCATATCAGAACTCACCCTCTCTTGCTGCTCTTAGGAACCCTCACACCAACACCGTGTGAATGAGCTCAGGCTAGCCTGCTATATGATGAGACACATGGCCCAGATACCTGCGTTGCCTTGCCAACGGCCAGCGACCACCGGGCATGAGAGTGAGGCCATCAACTACTAACAGAGTGTAAATGCATGTGTGCGACCTGACAGCATCAAGAGGAGCAGGGCCAATCTGTCCCCACTGAGCTCAACCAAATTGCTGATCCGCAGAGTTATGAATATATAAATGGTTGCTTTAAGCCACCTAGTTTTGGGGTGGTTTGTTTTGCAAACACAGTGATGCAGATGCAAAAATGCTTTAGAACATTACCAGAAGGAGGCGTTTTAGGCCCTATTGACAACAGTTGGAACAGTCCACTCGGAGGTTAATATGTCATAATGAAAATGAACTTCCAGGGGCGCCTGGGTGGCTCAGTCGGTTAAGCGTCCGACTTCAGCTCAGGTCATGATCTCGCGGTCTGTGGGTTCGAACCCCGCGTCAGGCTCTGTGCTGACAGCTCAGAGCCTGGAGCCTGTTTCAGATTCTGTGTCTCCCTCTCTCTCTCTCTGACTCTCCCCCATTCATGTTCTGTCTCTCTCTGTCTCAAAAATAAATAAACATGAAAAAAAAATTAAAAAAAAAAAGAAAGAAAATGAACTTCCAACTCAGACCGACGGACTTCCACTCCCATGAGTGACTGCAAGTTGAGGCTAACCGGAAAAACTTCCCAAGGCAGATGGCTTCAAGGCACAAACAGCTTACGTGAGACCTTCAGATCAAGGAGATGACTTTGGAAGTGCCAATTCCACCCACGACAATGAAACAAAAACAGAACTTTTTTTTTATGCCCAATTAAAGTGACTGACTTCCTTGTAAGATTGCTAATGTGTAACTATGGGCTACTGCTTTCCTTTTCTATATTCTCTATAACTCTGCTTTTCTTCATTTCCTTTACCTTGTTTCTGAGAATGATCAAACCACAGCCTCCTCTGCTAAACTGACCTCTTACTGAACCTGTTACCCATTTTGAACTCCAGAGGTCACTCAAATCATGGGAACACCTCTGCTTTAATGCTGGCAAACAACCCCATCAAGGATAAGATCTGAACATCATCTCTATACTTTAGAACATACAGCAAATATTTCCAGACCCAGACACTCAGGCTGGTTGCTCTATAGAATTACACACAGCCAATATTTTATCCAAAGAGCAAAATCAATCAGCTCTTCAAATAATCCTGGGTGTCTATGGTACTTTCAGGACCCATGCAACTGTTGGAGAAAATGACCAAAGGAAATAAAAATACACAGCAAGCTCACCGAGAAATCCCATACAACAACAGTAGAAATACCTCCTATATTACAACTTACATACTTACTCTTAAGGTAACACCTTGTGAAACATAGAAAGGAAAAATGCCCTTGTTCAGAAAAAGTATGCTACAAAGTGTCGACTGAAAGAGTTACCACTGTCATCATAATTCAGGGGAAAAGACATACACTTTCAACTCTATGTATAGATCATATCAATTATGTAGCACCAGGCCTGCTCTTTATCTGTGACTTCTGTGTATACTGTTCTTGGGATTTCTTACTGGCTACTACGAAGTTTTAAATCCTGTTTAGTCCCGACCATCTGGGTCTCTTCAGAGGTCTCAAAGGAGTGACCTTCCAGAAGTCAGAGGAGTTTGAGGGGATTTTACCTTGGTTAGGGCTCCCTGAATTCGAGAGATGCATCAGGGACTTATCCTTCACAATGGCTGAAATTAAAAATGAGACCATACACATCACGGAGACCCGGGAAAAGAGCTTTGATTTGCTTGCTCCCTTGGCAATTAATGGACCATTACATAGTTTTACAATATTTATTGGCCTCACAAGGGGGGGGGGGGCAGCTGCACTCTGGCTATATTTCCTATTGTTTCTAGGTAAACACTTCAGGACAAGAAAAAAAATGTCTTTAGAAAAGACAGACACATGCTGATTATTCTCAAAGGTTTGACAGTCTGAGACTTGGAGTCTATTCTCCCGGCATGGGCTAGGTCACATTAAAAAAACTGGCCTTCTGAACTTTTCTACAACTATAATGATGGGATTTCTCATAATAATGATCCTGTTTGTCTTTCTCCAATGCATTTTCAAGATAGTCTTTAAGAGGGCAACCGAAGTGTGATGACTAAATGATGATTCTATATTAGAAGAATCTAGAAGGTTGTGTTCAACCTTCATACCCTAGGATGACAAATCCTTATATGGCTGCCCAGCCTGGTCCATAAGTATTGTTACCACACTGTATGCCCAATGCTCTTCATAGTTAATTTTTGTTAAACAGCACACATAGGAACATATGGTAGAAAGCAGTATTTCCGTGGGATTTCTCAGCAATATCACAGAAATACTAAGGATTCGGCTCCCACTATTGTTCAAGTTACTCATCTATTAGGAAATACCAGAACATCAGGGCAATTTTTTAAAAGATAAAAATGTTTCAACAGCAGAATTATTCTTGGATTAGGGATGGTAATCCACCATGAACTATTTCATTAATTTGACAGAAAAACATTTTGAGTTTTCATAGAAAAGCCATAAAACTGATCTAAATACATGTTTAGCATTTAAAAAGCAAAATTAAGAGACCAGGACTAGGCAAGTGATAAGAAATACACTGAGCTAATCATCTTTTGAAAATCAAAACATTTATGTACGATTCTATTAGTGTGCACAAAAAGCAAATTTATTTTAGGATGTATACCAAGGGAACATTTTGAATGTCTGCTATCCTGGTGTTAAGGCACGTAAGCCCAGCAATATTCACAGCCTTGATCTTGACAGAGTCTGCCTCTTAGTAGCATGTCTCCTGAAACGTTCATTCTAGAAGTTGGAAATTATAAAGTGAAGTTTTTCAAAGCTTAGAACATCAAAAATGCCATTTAATTTACTTTACACACATAGGTTATTCCAAAAGGTTTGAGGTGGTGGGAGAGGAATATACAGAGTAACACTAGCCAGAAATAATCCCATAAAAAAAAAATACTGATGAGCAGATAAGAAACTTGAACTTTTTTACTTGAAAAGTTCACGTAAACAAGGAATGGAATAAATAAAAGATTATACCTCTACCCTAAAATTTAGAAAAGCCGAGTTTCCTACGGTTAGAGGGGGAAAACTACCAACACCTTTAAAAAATGCTTTTGCTAAAATTCAAAAACATCCTTCTCAAAAAGAAGCTGTAAAAACCAGAAACCGGGGGGTAATGTTTAAAATTAAGTAGTGTTCACCCTATCCAGAGATTTGTAGATGAATATCAAATATGAATTATGATCCAGAGAATAGCATTTTTCTTCTATTTGTTTAATGGGAACCATTACAAGCAGAACTGTCCAAAAGGTTATTCCGAAGAAAAATAGGTTCTAAAGTGAAACCTAAAAAGCATTTCAGTAACCAAATATCTGAGAGAAGCTTGAGGACCTGACATAAGAAACGTGTGCGGGGGTGCCCGGGTGGCTCAGTCGGTTGAGCATCCGACTTCAGCTCAGGTCATGATCTCGCGGTTCGTGAGTTCGAGCCCTGCATCAGACTGGAGCCTGGAGCCTGCTTCAGATTCTGTGTCTCCCTCCCTCTCTCTCTCTGCCCCATCCCCACTCATGCTCTGTCTCTCTCTGTCTTAAAAATAAATAAAAAATTAAAAAAAAAGAAAAAGAAACGTGTGCAGAAGGCTGACCCATTTCCATGCGTTCTTGCAGCTTCTGTCTTCATTGAGAAGAAATCCTCCAACTCTTCCTAAATTCCCCAGGCAGTGGACCCTACTAGAAGATTAAGGAATTCTTTATTGCTCTTGAGTAGTTCTTAACCTTGAATATACATTTTAATCACCTGGGAAGGTCTTTTTTATTTTTGAATACCAATGCCCAGGCCCTATCCCAGATCAATGAGATCAGAATCCCTGAGAACACAACGCAGGCATTTTTAAAGCTCCCAGAGGCTCTAATGTGCAGCCAGGGCTGAGACCCACTAAGTAACCTACAAAAATGCTGAGGAAAGTCAAGGATGACCATGCTTACCGTGTGTTTGACCTTCAGTTGTGAAAGAAAAAAAAAATGTTCAGGGAGACGAGTTTTCTTTTTTGCTAATCCTAGGCAACCCCTCTCATTGAGCTTACTCTCTAGTGCAAGATGCTTAAATTCCTCCAGATAATGACACCTACCATGACTGAGCTCTTATCTGGTGCCAGGCACTGTGCTGAGCACCACTCCCCACATTATCGATAATCCCCATTATCCTGCAACACAAGTATTAAGCCCATTTACCCGGGCAGCCATGAAAAGGGGCTAAGGTGCCCCTATCATAGAGCATGAAGAAAGCGGAACTGGGACCTGTGCTTTTGCTTTCTTTTAATTTTATAGATTAAAAAATTTGCCCTTTTGCTTTCTTTTAATTTTATAGATTTGTGCTTTGAAAGGTAATCTAATCACATTTCACAGGTTTAAAAAGTAGAAAGGTTTATAAGGTATATAAAAAGTAAACCTCACTCATAATTTTTTCCTGTCACAACTGAAGTTCAAATACACAGAGGCTTCAGTCATCCTCGACTCCATCAACGAGCTTATCACCCGGCTACTCAATCCCTGTCCCTGGAGACAAACAGCAGTTTCTCATGTATTCTTCCAAGGATATTTAATGCATACATAAGCAAATATATGTATGTGAGTTTATGTGTGTGTACACACCATCTATTTGGATTCTTCCCCACCCCATTTTGAACGACAGTAACTATTGTGTACATGGTTTTTTTTCATTTTAACAATATTTCTCAGAGACAATTCACATCGACACATAAACGTTTTACGATTCTTTTTTGTACTACATAGTATTCCATTGTATAGATTTGCCATCACTTTTTTAGTTAGGCTCTTATTGATAGGCATTAGATTGCTGCCAATTATTTGTGGTTATTAAAAAATTGGTATGAACAGCCTTGAGTAACATCATTTCATAATTAGAGATAATTATACCCACAGAATAAATTCTTAGATGTCAAGTCATGCTCTTTCCACTATTCCATGCTGCCTCAGGATTCTAAGAAACAACTCAGATTCACAATGATTCATATTTTAAATTACTTTATTTAAAAATTTTACCGAAGTACCCAAATTACGCTTTTTACTTTAACAAAAAATTAGAAATCATTTTTCAGAATATGCTCAAAAACCCAAATAGTCGGAGACATGGTTTTACGCCAGAGAAAAATGACTTCAAAACCAGTGGCACAAGTATTGTGCTGGTTCTCACTTCCCTTTCAGAAGGTATCTGCTCCTGAGGACTCCGTGTCCCCCTGGACGTTGCTAACGCTCAGAGACTGAGAGCAGTCCTCCGGCTTCACCGCGGGCAGCGTCACAGACATCTTGGCAGGTGACGTCTGTGAAGTGAAAAGTGGGACTGTTTTACCACCTGTAAAAAAGGAGAAACTCATTCAGCTAAATAAGCATGTCCTGAGCATTTATGTGTTTTAAACTTTCTTAAATAATACGGGGGGATCAAAACAAGGATTGCATATGAGGTCATTTCTTTTCTCAAGGAGCTCAGAACTTGTCCGAAATGAACCACACCTTCCTTCTTTCCGCTCCCACCCCTAGACAATTATAGACAACATTTTAAAAGTATGTTACAATCTCAACTTTTATGCCCTCCCCCGCAACATTCATATGGTGAAATTTTAATGCCTGACGTGACTACACTATAGTCATAGTATTAGGAGGTGGGGGCTTGGGAGGTACTTAGGTCATGAAGGTGCAGCCCTCACAAATGGGATTTATAAAAGACAACCTGTTAGCCCCTTCCACCATGAGAAGGCAATCACTATGAACCAGGAAGAGGCGACTTGATTTTGGACCCCTGGCCTCCAGAACCGTAAGAAATAAAATTTCTGTTGTTTATAAGCCACCTGGTTGGTAGTGTTTTGTTATGGCAGCCAGAGTGGACTAAGACAGTACCCAAATGCCACAAGTTGTGGTACACATGACAGATGCCAGGCAAGACCAAGTAGGGTGAGAGCCTAGACCTACCCTCTTACTGACTGAGTAACCTTGGCAAAATGTTTCAGCACTCAGAATTTCAGTTCTCCTATGTTAATAGTACCGACCTTGCAGTGTGTAATGAGGATAGAATAGTCTCAGTAAAGAGCTTGACAACAGAGCTCGGCACTTAGTAAGTGCTCAAAAACTAAGAGTTACCAGCACCACTGGACGGTACTATTTAATACAGTACTATCACTACTATTACCATCAAGTAAACAGCGAAGCCCAATTCAAAAACACACTGGACCAGCCCTAAAATAAGGGTTTGCTATTAAAGTTACAAAAAGAACGTGATTTTTTTTTTTTAAGCCGTGACGTGAACCATCTGAAAACCATCTGAAGTCAAAGGTTTCCAAGGCACTTCACTCTTTTTCCTACTCCTAAAAAATGGACACTCATGTCATTAATGCTCATTTCTGAGGGTCTAAGAGTGCTGTGCTATTAGCTAACAGAACTGATAGAAGGAAAGCAACGTCAAAAGAAAAAATAATAAAGTGATCATTCAAATATCATTGACATTTGACTTTGGAAAGCATTTTTCCTTGTAAAATCGACTTTTCTTCATTGTGTCTACATTTAGCCAAATACAGAAAAAAGCTTCCACCCCGTGGATTGAGACTAGCGGGAGGCAATATAGAAGCTAGCTGGTGGCAGAGGAGACCCAGTCGGGGATGAAGAATTCATTAGTATGTTAAAAAAAAAAAAAAAAAGTCCAGATTTGACTGTAAATGTCGTCTATCTGCCTATACCCTAATTCACTTCTTTACGTTTAAAGCACACTGCCTAACAATATGAAGAATGCCAACTTGGTATTATTTAAGACCACAAAGATCCTCATTTCAAATTTTATGGTCTTACCATATATACCTAAGAATAATAAGTGTCTTAAAAACAAATTATCTTTAACAATCTTAGAGAAATCTGTGAGTCAAGAGTCGAAGTCATTTTTCTAAAGCTCCTTTATATTTTTCAAGTAGTTTTCACAGTAGTAAAGTGGATTCTCTGTTACATTTTTACAGGGAACACAGTAAAAGTAGACAGTTCTGGAGATTTCAATGATGACTCAATCACAGCTGTCCAAGAAAATCAGAATACTTGTAAAAGCCAAATTCCTTTCATTTTAGGAAGTCTTATAAAGGCTTTTAATATTATACCATTCCTTTTTGTTACTTGTGTCGAATTCATTTTTTTTTTAATAAAAGAGGGTAAGGTAATAAGATTTGGCATCATTATAGCAACATCATAAACTGTAATACCATAGTATAATCTTTTAAGAAGAAAACAATTTTGATGTCAACTTAAATAGAATAAATTTTTACATAAGAAAAGACTTTTTGAAATTTAGCTTTGTCGGGATATGATAAAAACTAAAATTAAGACACAATAAGAACGCTTTTGAAAAAGATCAAAAGGGGCACCTGGGTGGCTCAACTGGTTGATCGTCTGACTCTTGGTTTTGGCTCAGGTCATGATCCCAAGGTCATGGACTTGAGCCCTGTGTCGGCCTCCACATTCAGTGTGCACAAAACCAAGAGAAGTATCTAAAATCAGAGCTTACTTCCTCAATAAAGTAAAAACTAACATAGAGCATAACTAAAGCCAAAAGCAAAATTAATTTTCAGCCCAATGTTCAATGTTATCTTCCCCCAATTAGTCAGAAAAAATCCATTCCTTTAGTTGCTTGCATACCTGTCAAAAACCAAACTGATACCAGATATTCTTCTTTTCTCTGTTATCTGATGTCACAAAACTGCTTTATATGTACCTTTATTTTCTATTATGTGCAGTAAATTACTGATTAAATTACTCAATGATGTAACAAGAGCTATAACTATTTTTTTTTCAGATCTTGAAGAAATTTACAAGTCTCAGAGAACATATTAAATTTGCAGCCACTACATGGGGCGCCTGGGTGGCGCAGTCGGTTGGGCGTCCGACTTCAGCCAGGTCACGATCTCGCGGTCCGGGAGTTCGAGCCCCGCGTCAGGCTCTGGGCTGATGGCTCAGAGCCTGGAGCCTGTTTCCGATTCTGTGTCTCCCTCTCTCTCTGCCCCTCCCCCGTTCATGCTCTGTCTCTCTCTGTCCCAAAAATAAATAAACGTTGAAAAAAAAAAAAAATTTAAAAAAAAAAAAAAAAAAAAAATTTGCAGCCACTACAAAGTTATGCTATTTTTCGTAGTTAATGCCTCATATTTACACAGCAATTCAAAATTTTACAAAGATCTTGTTCCCATCATCTTCTCTCATCCTGACAGTAATTCTGAGAGACAGACAAGGCGACTGACGCCCAGAGACATTAAAGTGGGTTTTTTCAAGCCATATTCTCACTAGCTAAACATCTCTACTAGCCTATTGTATGTGTGGAGCTGAGATGGTGCTGAGAGATTCACAGATGAAAAACAAATAGTCCTCATCCTCAAGAAGCTCATAACCTAGGAGTGGCGACAGACGTGTATAGTGATACTTAGTTTAAATGAATTCGAAGTAGCAGTTGAAGTAGGATTTAAAAGAAAAAGGAAAAGAGAACAAAATTAAGTCCATGTAAAGTCAGCATGTTAAAGGAACTCTGTTCTGCTGTCCAAGTATTGATGGGATTGGAGGAATGGTGAGAGAGGAAGGCTGTAAAGGAAGGTCAGGGTCAAGTTCCGTAAATGATGATGAGTCACAAAAGATTCTGAAGAGATAGGTAAGATGACCAGATGCAGTTTAGAAAAGAGAATTCCAACAGCTGCGTGGAAAATAAGGAGGGAGGAGAGAGATCTATGGAAACAGTCCATGTAAAAACTGATGATACTTGCCAGTGGAAAGAGGTATTTTGGAAAGAGACTCAGAACTAATGAAGAATTGAGTATGGCTCTGAAATTACAGGGTTAGTTGACTAAGGCAGGCAGTAAGAAGAACACAAACAAGCTTGAGGCTACGGTGGTATACAGAGGTGTGGAGATACTGGGATTAGTTATATACCTGACGAGTGTGGATGCCTATAAGATGTGTGAATGGACTTTTCCAGCAGGCAACTGGAATCAAAGGTGCCAAAGACTGTAAGGCAGTTTTAGAGACAGAATTAGCAGTCATCTATATAGAGAAAATAATTAGAGTAATGAGAACAGTAATCACCTAGGAGAGAAAATAGGGAAGGGAAATGAAGACAAAACTATAAGGAAGGACAAAGAAAGGTGAAAGAAGAGAAAATAAAGAAAAACAAAAGGGAATGTCAGAGAGATAAGTAGAAAGAGACCCAAGAATGAAGAGTCACACAAAGTAACAGATGGTTTTCAAAAAAAAAAGTCTACTATAATTCATCTAATTAATTCATAACTGGCAGTGTTGAGGTAACTCATTGCTTTTTGTCCTGTATCAAGTATCTTCATTACCCAAAATATATTACTTTTAAAGGTGGTTAAAATAAATCCCATTGATGTAATATGCAATGGGAGGGGCAGGCAAGGAGAGGAGCGGTGATGACGTTTCAAGCTTTCAAGTCCCTTTATGATAGGTCAAGTCTGGGGCCCAAATGAGATCTACTGTCCAGTCACTTGGGAACTGTCCCATCCAAATTGTCAGTGTGAGGCTTCTGGAATAGGGCAGAGCTGGGCTCATCCATCTATCCAGTCAACAAATATCGACTGAGCACCGACTATGTGCCAGGCACCATTCCAGATTCTGGAGATTCAGCAGTGAAGAAAACAAAAGCTCCGATCTCACTGCCACCACCTTCCAGCTGAGTGTAGGGCAAATGACAAACAAGTAAGGAAATAAACATAGAACATGTCAGGAGGTGATAAGTGCTATAAAGAAAAATAGGTGATGGCTAAGAGGGGTAGTGAGTGATAACAGACTCTGGGAAAGTTATGTAACTTCTGCAAACCCTAGTTTCCTCATCTTTTAAAGATAAGAGTACCTTCTTCAGGAGTGGGGGGTTTATGAGGATTAAATGAGATAATGCACACGCAGTGTTCTGTATAGTGCTGGCACATAGAAAGCACTCAAAATGGATTAGCTCTTACTTTTACATAACTGGAAACAACTATCCTAAGAGGCAATGGCCCTCAGGATGGACTGAAAAAGGCAATCTGCTTTAGAGGGGATTACAAATGTTTCAGTGAAATGCACTAAGAAAAAAACCCCGGGGCGCCTGGGTGGCGCAGTCGGTTAAGCGTCCGACTTCAGCCAGGTCACGATCTCGCGGTCCGTGAGTTCGAGCCCCGCGTCGGGCTCTGGGCTGATGGCTCGGAGCCTGGAGCCTGTTTCCGATTCTGTGTCTCCCTCTCTCTCTGCCCCTCCCCCGTTCATGCTCTGTCTCTCTCTGTCCCAAAAATAAATAAAAACGTTGAAAAAAAAAATTAAGAAAAAAACCCCATAGCTCCAGAAGGCCTCCAAATAGTTATGCTATTTCAACTCTAGTAATTGTGTTAGTCAATGAGTTGAGTCAATAAAATGCACCATTTTATCCAAAGTGTTTGTAAATGTGCATTTTGGAAAGACTTTTTGAAGTGTTCATTTACACAGGTTAAACAGTCATTTTGAACTTTAAAAGAGAACTTTTAGACGGGGAGCATTTTTAAAAATCACTTTGATGACTGTTACCAGGCAAAAGCAGTAACCTTCATATCCAGTTATGGTCCTCAGAGAATTTAATTTTTTTTTAAAAGAAAAAAGACATCATATCTTAATAAATCATCATTAAATCAAACATAAATTTTCTACCTATATTAAATGTAGTTTGATGCTTTTAAAGTTTGTCTTTAAAAATTTCCACAGTCATGTTGTTACTCTATGACGTAATTGTTTCAACAGCTGTTTTCAGAGTTTTTTTTTAAAGAGACTACTCCTTGATTCCATGTACGTCATTTAACTTGGCATACATTTAAGCTGGGATACCATTGAGTCAGACAGTGTATTTGAAGCTTCCTAAGACATATTTTAATATATCTTTTAGATGTTTGAAATTCAATTATTTTTGCTTTAATAATATTTCAAATTCATAAAGAAATTTTGTTTGATATTAGATTTCTAAGACTAAGGAACAGAAAAGTTAAAACTAATTTTTTCTAAGTAATACAAGTAATAATACAGGATTTTTTAAAGTTATTTATTTATTTTGAGAGAGAGAGAGAATGTGTGTGAGCACAAGTGGGGGAGGAACAGAGAGAGAGAGAGAGAGAGAGAGAATCCCAAATAGGCTCTGCACTGTTAGCGCAGATCCAGACACAGGGTTCGAACTCATGAACCGTTGAGATCGTGACCTGAGCTGAAATCAAGAGTCAGACACTCAACTGACTGAGCCACCCAGGCACCCCAATAATATAGAATTTTTAATGCCCACTTAAGATTTTCCCTATGAAGTTGTGTTTTATGTGCAAAAGAAATTTTTGCCTATATGTTGTATGTATATTTCTAAAAATATGCCTAACGCTGTAAAAGCTTTTTGGGTTTAGATAATGCATTTCATCAGCAGGTTTCAGATTCTGACTCTAATCCTCAAACATTTGGTAATCCATTATTCTATCTGTGTCACTTGCAAACTGAGAGGAATCCAAACAAAGCATTCTCTCCTAACACATGAGACAAGCAGAGAAAGAAGGAAAAGTTTCTTTAACAGCTTTATAGAAGAGTATAGCATCTCAAACTCTTCATTCAGATTAAGTAACACACAAGGCACAAGTGATATATACGAATCTGTGGCATTCTTCTGTGATATGAAGAATAGATAACTGAATGACTTTCAATTGTTTGGATTTGGGTTTTTCTACATGAAAACAAAGATTGGTTTCTTATAAACTACAAATTTAAAAGTAAAATTAAAAAGGAAACAAATGTAATCGTCTTTAATCCATGTACATAAAGGATCTTAAGCATGGATGAATGACCGGGATCTGCGAATGCCCTGAAAAATTATGAAGTTATTTTCACACAAGTACAGTGTGGGAGAGAAACAGATGGTCATAGCTTTCAGTGCTCTAAAGGGATCGGTGCCCTGCAAATATTTAAGAACCACTGACTTAAAGGATATTCCAGCCCCATGTGCAAGTGAATCACATTCTTTGAGCTGTTTTTCCAGCACTAGTGGTGAAATACAGGAATTCCTGTCCTGTTAATTGTGGATGCCTTATTCTCTCTGAAGATAATTTGGTAATTTGCACTTACCAAACTGCACTGTAATTATTTATGAGTCTGTCACTTGCTCTGAGTAATATACCCCTTAAGAGCATGGACTGGGACTTCTAGTCTTTGCTGTCTGACTAGGACAGTAGGTACACAGTAAGTATCTGTGGCCTTATCATCTCAATCGTTATTTGCTTGTGGGTCTGTTCCTGTTGAACATGTGCTTCAGCAGGACAGTGACTTTGTCTTATTTACCTCCGCATTCTACAAAGCTTTAGCATAATGGTAAGCACACAGCGGGCCTTGCAATGATTCCTGAACCAAACTGATCGGCTTCCACCTCAGCAGTCTGTGGTGTCTCCTTAACAGCTTGCTTACATTCGCAGCGACCAGATCCTGTCTTTAAAATCAGCCCTGAGTTCCAGCAATGCAGTTGCTTCCCAGCTGTCTGTGAAAATGTTACAGTATTTCAGCTGTATTTTATTGAGCTCTTGAAGCATTTTTCCTGTCCACCCTGGGCTCATCTACTCTCCCTTTAATTCCTTGTTTAAGCAGCTGCTAAACTATCCTGCTGTATTCAATTCTCCTCACATACTTACCCCGGCTCTACAGATTTTGCAGCACCATAGCTTCAGTGCTTAAGAACAAATACTACGAGTCTATATGAAGAAGGTGCCTGGTCATTTGATGTGAAGTACAGTATGTGATATTTTATTTACCTGTGCTTTCCAGAATTAGTCCCTGTTCAACACTTCTTGTCTTACTTTCATGTTTAAAAGGGTGATTTAAAATGCTGCCCTCGTCTCATTCCAAAATCTGTTCTAGACATAGAAATCCTATTGCATGTTTTACGTTTACTATTGCTTCTGTTTTTAAAATGAATTGACAAATGCTTATTTTGAAATGTATAATTTAGGATACAGATAAAGCAGTTCCTATAGGAAGAATAAATGTATTGGCACCTGTAAAAACAACTCCAATTCTTTTTCCTCTAGAAAGCAATAGTTAATGTGAAAGGTTTGTTTCTTCTTATGCCAGGTTCCAGCTGCTTCACTTTGTTTAAAACTGACTTCAAAGTTTAAACACTGTCCTGTCCCAACAAATAACCTCCCCCAGATGGAATTATCTTGAGTACTATCCTTAGTGCTCTGAATACCACACCTGCAGCCTTTTAATTCAACATTTTATAAACTTTCCAAAGGGAAATGAAACATTTTTTTTCTGTCCTCTAACTTATGCTTTTTGCAGGGTTGAGTTTAGCACAGGGAGTTCTATTACCGGGGGTGAGTTTACAGATATTTGAGAAGAATCTAAAAAGGTGTAATTAGTATCTCAACTGTGCTGATTATTATGAAAGAAAGCATAAGAAAATGGAAAATCTGAAGAGCTCCAAGTTCAACAACTTTTAATGTAAAAATCTTACCTGTAAATACAGATGCGAGGTACAGATTGGGCTCAATTTGTGTCCGATCCATATCACCTGATGAAGCTACATTGAAATTTTTTTCATAAGAAAATCCATTAGGCCTAGAAATAACTATGATTCCTTCCTATTCACTAAAAAGAACACAAACTACATGCACTCCCACAGTTACTCTCATAAAACCAGGTAAATAGAAGCCTGCTCTAATGGCCTTAATATAAAAAAGGAAGTCAAACAGCTGAATTTTAATCATTACCAATCAAAAAAAACCCACCTTACCGAATGGATTATTTTCTCTATGCATCAAAAACGAGGGAAAGGGGGAAACGAAGAATCATTAGAGAATTTGCAATTTGTATTAACTAAGAGAAACTCATGAACCATTTCTTCCAAGGTTAAAAGTTTTTGCAGATTCTCTTACTTAGGGATTTAATGGTTACAAAAAGAAGTTTAGACTCTCCCTTCACCTGGGCCAGTCTGGGGCACCCCGCCCAACACAATCTATGTGAAGCAGCCAGTAATGTTGTCAGAGAACACAGAAGAGCAATACACTGCTACGCCAAAGCCGAATTTTAATATCGAAATGAAGTAGGCTGGGGACAAACTACGGCTAGGGAATTATGAAGTCAACTTAAATAACTGAAGAAAGAAACCTGTAGCACATGTGGTTCTCTAGCCCACAAGGCACCCTGGGCACCAAGGGCTTGTGCCCTTGTTAATGGCATGCTGTGAACCTGTGCTCTGCAACACAGTCAATCAATAACTATCAATATTCGTTATTTCAAACAAATCTTTAGGGCAGAATGATTTGGGAAAAAATGAAAGATGGTATAATCAGTATTTTCTGGTTTTCTCTAAAAATCAGCATCTCTCAAGTTTCCTTTACTTCACAAAAATTTCAGTGGATTTAGAAGAAGATATTTAAATGAACATTATTTTAAGCAATGCATCATTGATTAAAGCAAGCAATAGATTCTCACTGGTGACAAACATTCATGTTAGCTATTGTAATCATCCTGTTGGAAATCTAAAAATTAAGTATGTCAAAAAATTAAATGTAATACAGATGAATGAAGAAAAAAAGCTTACAAAGAACGGTTTTAGAAGAAAATATAGTTTTAGGAAGGTAAGATTGTGGGCAAATACAAGTTATCTGTTATATTGACAATCTGCAAATAGACCAAAATTAAACATCCAACTCTGATATTGTTTTAAAATAATCTTTACATGTATGAAAAGTGCTTATTATGATGTTACTATATAAACACTGTCTATTTTCACTTCCTACTCTGCCTCTAAGTTTCTGAGAAAGAGGGAGAGGTTACTGCTTGGCCCCTTTACAGCTACCTTTCCGATTTTACACAGCACCTATAGTACAAAGGTGGCCACAATGGTACCAATCAGTCCCACCTCAGAGGCCCCTTCCGTTGAAGAACCACTTTGTGTGTGTGTGTGTGTGTGTGTGTGTGTGTGTGTGTGTGTGTGTGTGTAGCAAGTAAAATTAAGTGGCAGCCTGCTCTGAAGTGATTGCTTCAAGGCCCAGAATTTAAACTTCTCTATTGTGTTATAGTAAGAAAAAGCAATGTCATCCCCTTTTATACCAAACAGAGCTGGGTAGAAACTAAGAAAAGAAAAAGGAAATCTACCATAGGTCTATCTAGGATTCCATTACAATTTTTTTTTATGTGTCCATCATTATTATAGGAGGTGTTGTAAAAACCACAAGGAAGAGTAAGACAGTCTTAATCCTCTTTAACCATAAAGACAAAACTACAGAGTTGACAGTAGTGAGCAAATCTTCCAATTAATGCTCCTGTTCTACCTCAAGTATAAGGGATTTTAAAGACTAACAATTAATTGAGCTCTCTCCCTGTTAACATCATACCACTTCTAGCTGTTAATGTTTCCATTCTGTAACTCGAATTCTTCTTCTATTCTTGGTAACTTCTCTTTGCCTCTTCTTGTTCTAGTGCCTTCTTTTTTTATTCTCTTTAAGAAAGTGCTATATATTGTACCTGGCTGGCTTTGGAGAAAGGAGCTGTGAAACCTCTTCTAAACAGCGACTTTCAACAGGATTGGGGTAGGGAGAAGGGAAAATCTGAATCGCTTTTGGGGCTTTTTCTAACAAGGCCTCCCATTCTGATAGGTCCACCCTCCAAAGGAGGTGTCCTCCCTCAATGGGACTTGCCGCTGCAATGAAACACCTCGGATTTCTTAACAACCTAAATGTGAATTTTATACACTGCATAGTCTGCAATAAAAAGGAGCATGTTTTCTAATATTCAGATTCTTTGCTTAACAAAAACATTTTCCTGAAACTTACAAAAACAACAGCTTATTTCTGCTTTATTAAAACAATGAATTTTAACTCAAAAAAGAATAACTGCTTCATTACTCCAAACCAAAGCATACTTAAGTCATTTCTTTATATCCAACAAAGCAGCGTTAGTAAAAACATCCAAATGGAAATAATATGCTAAATCTGTTATTATTTTTAAGATGTGCCTTCAGTAAGTCATTTCATAGGCTGAAGTGATTTACTGCAATGCTGGGATTTTCATAAAAGAAAAGAAAAAATAAATGGTTTGCCTCCATTATTCTTCCTTATTTTCCCTAAGATGCCTAATTCAGTCCTTTATGTATAGTTGTTCAAGAAATAGCCAGCCGACCAATGTTTCTGAAACCTTTATATCATATGGATATACTACTCTGTGATCTTTTAGAAGTCATTTTCTGGGGAAAAAAAAAAAAAACGCCCATTTTATTCTATTCAGTCTACACTGTAGTATGAAAAAAAAAAAAAAAAAGTTGCAAGTAACTGACAAGCAGACATGATATTCGAGAGTCAGCTGTAAGCCAGTAGCTAAGAGCACAAACCTGGAAGCGAAACTGCCTGAATGCAAATCACCGTACCAATGGGGGCTAGCTGTGACCCCTGGGAGAAATACCACCACTTGGTGGGATATTACCATTTTGTGCTTCAATTTCTTCTTCTATCTCATGGGTTTCTTATGATCATTAACACAGATTATATATGTAAATAACAGAGCAGTGCCGACATTTATTACTCAACAAATGGTAGTTTTATTATTATTTTGTGGCTTGTGATTATTTCGAAATAGTTTTGGACAGGGAGATTTTTGTTAAAGAAAAAGCAACTTTGCTGCTCATATATTATAGCAGTAGAGCTGCAAGGGACCCCCGAGATCGTCTTATCCTTGCTAAGATGGTAATCAAGATTCAGAAAGATTAACTGACAAATCAAGGTGACATATTAGTAAGAGGGACTGAGCCCAAAGCAAAACAGTTCTTTCATCACCTCCCAACTTTTTCATACTCTTCTACTAGGCTATGTCTTCAGATATTGAGCCCTGTCAGAACAATCAGAAATCCTCTCTTCTACTTTTAAGAAAATTACCAAGGAAGGAAACATAGTATAATGTTTTAAGATTTAAGAGCACAGCCTTTGCTTTCAGAGTTGGACTGCATTTGATTCCCAGTTCTGTCATATATTAGCTATGTGTTCTAGGGCAAAATACGTCAAGTCTCCGAGCCTCAGGTTCCTCAGATACATAATGAGAATAGTATGATCTACCTAACCGGGTTGATGATGGCTCTTAGCAGAGTACCACACATACAGGAAGTATACACAGATGGTACCTACTATGTGTGGTTGATATTATAAATGTAAACAAAACTCTGCCCAAAGTGGGAGACAGTCTTGATTCCTATAATAATTTCTCCTAACAGTAAAAAAAATAAAATAAAATAAAATAAAGTAAAAAAGCCACTATCTCAGTATCAGAGTCATCTATTGTCATCTGTCCCTTTAACAAGTAGCTACCTCATAATTCACACTTGCTGGGTGAGGGGGTTCACTGAAAAGGTGAGTATTGTGCCTTGCAGGTGAGGATTCAAACACACTGTATACCCTGGCCAACGTGATTTAAAACTGCTTCCCAAACTTGTTGTCTCTTACACTTCCTCATCCTACTGCTCAAAAGTGAAGAAACATAACACTCATTGGTATTTAAGACAAAGGCTGAGAAGGGAAATTTTCCAAATATTTGATCTACAAATTTCTATGGAACTTAGCAGTGGATAAAGCTAAATAAAAAATTGAGTCACAAACAACCTAAGCATATAATTTATCCTTTTTCCTTTACTGCAAAAGACAAATGTGTTAACCTTTATCTAAATGTTTAAAGATATCATGACATCAAAACAAGTGATCTGAAATGGAACCCAAGGCTGGGAAAGCAGGGACACTGCTGAAAAAGCTTTAAATGAGGACACACACTGGTTACTAGGCTATGGTAGCACTTGTATACTATGCTTGTCCCAAACACTCACCTTAGTTCAATACTTCAACTTTTTATCTAAATGGGCACTCAAAATCTTGTAGCTACATGGCGCCCACTTGAAAGGAGGCCACATTGTTATATTTCTTTTCTTTCTTTTTATTACATGTTATTGTATTTCACAAGGTGGTATTTAAAAGGATAGCAACCCGGGCTTCACAATGTTTGTACTCTTGTATTTACAATTTTTTTATTATTGGCTTGAAAGTTTATCTTTTGGTTTTTAATACTATCTTTAGTAAGAATCACCACTACAGCAATACTTAAATCTATACATTATTATTTTAGATTATGATTTTAAATAAATTCTCTATGGATTATTTAAGAAAACTGCATGGCACTATATGGCTGTTAAGGATATAAAGTTGAAGGCATCAAATAATAAATTTTTTAGCCCACAAAGCAAGAGTTTTTAAATGGGTGCCATCCAGAATATGAAACAAAAGCTAATAAGGAGAAATCTAAAATGAATAATGTTTAGAATACCTGGATGTTGTATACCAATTTGAGTTCACTGGGGAAAAAAAGGGACCATTATTAGAGTAGTTAAAAAAATATAAAAAGAAATTAACACCTTTTAAACAAATAATCTGGCCAGATTAAGTTACTCACTGGCCGCCTATCTAACATGTATACCATTCTCTCCAATAATAGCATTTTAGAAATCATATCTTGGCAGCGTAAAAGCTTATAGTCAACTGCCAAGGAGGTGACTGGTAATTTAAAAAATAGATGACCTACCTACCTGAATGCAGACCAAGCTTTATTTGAATGACATACATTTAATTATTAAAGCTCACTAAAAACCATTTAAGTACTTGCATGTATTGCTGTGTGGTGTTATCACAGAGTTCCTACCTTTTAGGGGCAGGAATGTCTAGAGGAACATTCCAGCATTAAAATTTGGTTGAGAACTGAGAGTTAGAGTAGACAATTTTATCTACGGTGCACTTCCTGTTGGTTGAATAGCCTGTGACACAGCTACTAAAACAAATTCCTGTCAGATAATTCTTTATAAAAGCATGCCGTAATGGTTTGAAAACAAAAAGAATCTCAAAAATTACAATAGGCTTGCCTCGTGAAAGAAGCCGTACATTCTGTGTGATTTCATTTATTTACAGTAGAAAAATAAGAGGACTAGTCACAGGACGGTGGTTATCCTTGAGGGGTGGAGGCTGTAACAAAGGCAACATGAGGGGGCTGTTGGGGGGTGGGGTGCTGGCGATGTTCTGTTTCCCCGAGCTGGGTATGGATTACACAAGTGAGCTTCATTTTGGGAAATTCTTTCAGCTGTACACTCATGCTATATGTATTTCTCTGTGTATATACTATACTTCTGTTGAAATTGAAAAAACAAAACAAAACAAAACCCAGTAGATTAGTTTCAGCAATTGAAAGGTGATTGCTTCACAGTTTTGAACTGTTTTCCAACAATTGGAACAGCCAAATAACTAATTTTACCAGCCGTTAACACCAAGTGAATAGTTGCTAACTCACAGGCCATACTGCTAATGACCAAGACAAATTCCTTTCTGTTTCTTTTCTTAAAACCTTGAAATACCAGGGAGCTGAAATTATTCAGAAGCGGAAGGTGAATTTTGTTGTTGTTGTTGCTGTAGTTGGGACTCCACAGGACTTACTACTTAAGGGATACTTGATGCTCTGTGACAATTAGCTACTCAATGTATTTGAAATCATAAACTAATATCATTTTACCTAATCTTGAAAACATTTCTAAAACATTAATACCTTCTGTAAAAGTCATTTAATTCTTTTTTGGTGCAAAAGAGTTTTGCTGTTACACTTTATGAAGCAATGTGACATCAGAGCTACATTTAAACACAACTCTTGGGGCGCTTGGGTGGCTCAGTCGGTTAAGCGTCCGACTTCGGCTCAGGTCATGATCTCGCGGTCCGTGAGTTCAAGCTCCGCATCGGGCTCTGTGCTGACACTCAGAGCCTGGAGCCTGTTTCAGATTCTGTGTCTCCCTCTCTCTCTGCCCCTCCCCCGTTCATGCTGTGTCTCTCTCTGTCTCAAAAATAAATAAATAACATTTATAAAAAAATAAAAAAATAAAGAAATAAAAAAACTCAACTCTTATTCAACAATAACTCGTACAACTTTAATGACACACGGCCACAGATTGTTACAAAAGGTCACTGTTATCCCATTCTTGTAAGTGACATCTGATGGCTAACAAAACTGGAGGCAAAGTAACTCCCTAACAGTTACTAAGTACTTTGAACCCAAGTGCTTCTACAGTTTGCATACAGAACATCTATTTTCCGAGATGGAGATCCTTCCTAAATATGAAAACTTCTCCAGGGGCACCTGGGTGGCTCAGTCGGTTGAGTGGCCAACTTCGGCTCAGGTCATGATCTCGCGGTCTGTGAGTTCGAGCCCCGCGTCAGGCTCTGTGCTGACAGCTCAGAGCCTGGAGCCTGTTTCCGATTCTGCGTCTCCCTCTCTCTGACCCTCCCCCATTCATGCTCTGTCTCTCTCTGTCTCAAAAATAAATAAACGTTAAAAAAAAAATTAAAAAAAAAAACTTCTCCGTATTACAGCCTGTGACGATCACTAAAATGACACCGTATTATCTGTGTAGATTTTATAGTAGATGTTTGCCATATCTAGCCATTCCTAACTAAATTTGGAAACAAAAATTAAATGTGACACGGTGACCAGTTTACTTCCCCAAGGCCAGGCCGGGTACCTTTTGAAAAAGAGTGAGAGAATGAAAAATGAGCTTTCAAATCCAGGAAGCCACTAGAAAATAAAAACACCACCATTCCAGATCCTAAAATTAGAGCTTTAAGGACTTTCTGTTGACTAGTAAGTTTTTGGGGGGAGGAGGAGGGGGGGAGGGTGGACTCCTGCTCACTGTACACACGACACCGATGGGAATAAGGGCCAGTCCAAGTTCTACGTTACCATCACTCTGGGTAATAGCTCCAAGCTGCGAGGCACAGCTGTATAGGCCCTGCCAGCAAGGCCATCGCAGCCGCGCTTTGATAGCGTGGGGCCCTGAAGTGTCAGGATATAGAGAAGGCAGCAGTTGTTGGCTGTGAAAACAGTCTGATACAAACCAGATGGGAACTTACTAGATGGGCAACACAAAGGAAAACAATTGGCTCATTCAACAAAGTCAGGCCCCTGCCCCAGAGAATTCACAGAAGACAATAACAGTCACCCAGAGTTGATGCAAACAAGAAACAGCCATGTGGTTACAGTTTAAAGAATTGTTTTTCCTCAGACTAAACAAAGTTTTGATTTCTAATTCTTGTATTCATTAATTGTAGTTTGGTGAACGAGCCTTTCTGTCAAAGACAAATATTTCATTTATATAATATATACTTTTGTGACACCAAGAGAAATACATGGGGACATAGAAACTAATTTTGTGCTGTTTCCTACAAAGTGTTACGAACATAGGCTAAGCTCTTTCAAGAAACTGGAAAACCTAGAGAGTGACTGCTCGTGCTGATGCAGCAATTAGAAAAATACCCAACGTAGTATTTCCATGACTTCCTAAGTCTGATTTGTTTTGATGTAGGCAGAATGACACAAAAGGCAATAATTACAAGGTTCTCAGAAGTACATTTCTACCTAAATAATTTTTTCTGACTTCATTACATGGGAAGTATTATGGCAATTATATTCACGGGGAAAAAGAGCCAGCATTCTCCCTAACCTGACTGTGTGAATCTCCTCACACTAAAAAGTGCCAGTTGACGAGTACAACCGAGAGTAACAATTAGATTTTAGGGCACCTTTTTGGCAATGACATTTCACTTAAAGACTTCTATGTGTTACACAACAGAGTAATTTGTTCTGGTATTTGAAAACATAGTATATAGCATTCTAGCTTAAAATAATTCACAGCTGCATCCTCCCCCCTCCCCCCCCCACTGGAAATCCCAGCACAACATGGGCCTCTGCATTTACCACTAATTACAAAATACACCCAAGAAAGCCTTCTACCTGTAATCATCATTCTTTGGTGATGGATAGGAGCCTATCGAGGAAGCTGAAAATAACAGTATTTTCATGCACATGTTTGAACATATCTTATAATGAAGTAATCCTGTTTTGTTTTGTACATTTATAGCAAAAAATAATGAGGTTTCACAGAATTGTGAAAATGTTGCACCTGAGACACAGCTCACATTTCCAATTTACATGGGCTGTATTTCCAGACTTTTCACCAACTCTTCCTGCCCTAAAAACTGAGGTCGAACACTTAGAGATAACTTTCCTGTTGCATGAGATCTTTCATCCCTGGCAAGGTAATTCTGAAGTAGACCAGAGAGACAGAAGTGGGGTGACAACTTGGTGTGTGGAGGCTGATGCCATCGTAAGCATTTCCAGCCATATGCATTTCCCCTTGCTCTCTGCTGCACGCACATTCACACCTTTTTTTTTTTTTAAGGTCTAAATTAGTGTGTGGCAATCGTGCTGGATAACTGACCACTTTGACTAAATTTACTCATCAAATCCAAGAAATCGGTCTCTGCTTATATTACAAGCTGAATTCCTGTGCAAAAAGCAGGCAAGGAAAAACTAAAAAGGGTTATTTATTAAAGTGTTACGTAGAGGGAATTAAGAATAAATGTGTCAGTTCTTCTAAAACTTTGTTAAAATTTTTCTCAGCACATGGAATCAACTCTCTCACATAATGATTAACAGAGGCAGTTTGTCTTGGGCTTATCAGTAAATGTATTTGTTAGACCCTGGGTTAACCTATGAAAAAAAAATAGGTTGTTACCATTTCTATTATTAGGCGTACTGATAATTATTTTCACACTTCTTCAGAATCTGCCCATTTCTACCTTAATGGGATGCTTATATATATAAAGATATCAGCATAATGAATTGGCATAAATTTTCTAAGAAAAAAACAAGTAATTACATTTAATAAGTTTTACTTCATAAATAGATCTTGATATGATTTCAGAGAGTAAGACAAGGGCCAAATCATGCAGGGTCTTTTAGGTCAAAGTGAGCAGTCTGGACTTTATTCTGATGCAAAAAGAAGTCTTTGGAGGTTTCTGAGCTGGGAGTCATGTGATCTGACTCATATTTTTAAAAGATCACTCTTGCTTTGAGTGGATAATAGACAAGAGGGGAGCAAAAATGTATACAGGAGAGAACAGTTGAGAAATTTCTCAAGATAATACTAAGGTTGAAAAATGTTATGCTTAAAAAATCAACTGCACACCTGAAGAAGGCAGAAAACTTAGCTTGATATCAAGTCACTGAAAAAAACTCTTGGTCGGTTTTATTGGAACACTGGAAACCACAGTATCAAGCAACAGTATTTAATAACGTCTGTAAACATTGAGATAATCTAAGAGAAGTGAGGTTAACCTCTCCGAACCTCTGCTTTCCCAACTGTATAATAAAAGTAACAACAATAATAAGAAAAACATCTGTACATATTCACA
Organism: Lynx canadensis; assembly: GCF_007474595.2. Lineage (NCBI taxonomy): Eukaryota > Metazoa > Chordata > Mammalia > Carnivora > Felidae > Lynx > Lynx canadensis. The sequence continues at coordinate 105,370,482 of NC_044308.2, read as the reverse complement.
AGTTTGCTGTGAGAATGAGAGCTACGCTACATGAGACTTCTTTGTCATCTGTAAAGCACCTGACAAATGTTGGTTTCATTGTTGTGTGTTTGGGGAAGAAACAGATCTACCATACTTGGTGATGACTGGGTTCTGTCCCAGCAAAACTTTACACAAGATATACTGACGGGAGTATGGTCAAATTAGTAAGGAGCTTGGGAACAATATTATATAAGGAAGAGTAAAAGGAACATAACACACAGACTTTGGATTATGATTGCTGCCATCAAAAACTTGAAACACTGTCCCACTGAAAGACCTAACACCCAATAGGACAAAACTAGAACCAATAGTGAGAGTTATGGAGAGGTGAATGTTAACACAGAAAGAATAATTAGTGCTTTCCAGCTGTAAAATGTATAGCAAACTAGCATGTTCCCTATACTGTGGGGTGATCATCTGTTTGGTCTAATTTCCCTTTTGCTGGCTCCCTCTCATTTCTCTCTTTAAATCTTGAAAGTGTCGGGATCTTAAACCTGGGATGCTTCTCTTCCCTTTCTGTACTCAGTCCTTAGGTCATCTCCTCCATACCCACAGCTTTAAATAGTGTCCACACAATCAACTCTCAGATTTACAACCCCAGTCCCAACCTCTTCCCTGAGCTCAAATAACAAACTGCCAACCCAATTCTTCACTTGGAGATTTATTAGGCTTCTCAAACTTCACATGCCCTATGCAGAATGACTGGTTTTCACCTCACTCTTCCCAGTAAATGACACCATCATTCACCCAGTAACTTTTGGAAACTTAGGAGTAATTAATCCTTGCCTGTGCTATCTACTACACTACACATCTGATCCACTTTAATAAGTAATTTTTGAAATGAACTCATTCTTCAGTAATTCTATCAGGTATACCATCAATATATAGAGCGGGAACGTGACCACTGCGACACCCCCACCGGGGCCCATGCCACTACCATCTCTCATCTTGATTACCGCAAGTCTTCCGGTTGGTCTCCCTGTTCCCAGTACTGTCTTCCTATAGTGTGTTTTTTAGCTAGCTGCCAGGGTGATCTATTTAAAAATGTAAATTAGAATTTGCCATTCTCCTGCTCAAACCTTCCACAGGAATCTCATCATACTCAGAATAACATCCAAATTCCTTCCCAGAGACTTACAGGGCTCCATGTGATCTGCCTACATTTCGTTTCTCATTTCCTATCACTGACCCCCTTGCATACTCCCCTCCAGCCACGCTGGCCTTCTTGCTGGGTAAGAAACAGATCTACCATACTTAGTGATGACTGGGTTCGGTCCCAGCATAACTTTACACAAGATATACTGACACATCAAGCTCATTCCCACCTCCAAACCTTCATTCTTCCTAATCCTTCTAGATGGAATACTCCTCCCCAGGGATTTGCAAGATTTCCTCCTTCGGTTCATTCTCTGCAAATGCAACTCTTTCAAAAAAAACTTCTCCAACCAAATGTTTTAAAGCAGCAAACCACTCACCTTGTTCTCTTCATTATTCATGACCCTGCTTTATGACTTTTTAATTGACACTAGAAGTGCAAATCGCTATCGACGTTATTTTTTAAATAAATAAAGCAATACCTTTAAAAAATGTTTTGTTTTTATTTGGAAATAATATAAAACTTGGAGCAAAATTGCAAGAATAGTATAAAGAAAGAAGCTCATATATCACTTACCCAGATTCACAACTGTTAACCTCTTCCCCTGTGTTTTAGGTTGGTGTGGTATTTATCCATGACTACATTCAGGTTATGCATTCTTGGGTAGAATACTACATGGAAATGTTGTGTCCTGCTCAGATATCCTACCTGGATAGCACACAGAGTTTATCTGCCCCCTATGGTAATATTAATTTTGACTGCCCAATCAATGTACTAGCTTTTGTTTTCCCTTTCAACTAATGAACCAATCTATGAGGAGATACTTAAAGACCACGCAAATATCCTTCTCCTCATTAAAACTTCCTTCTACATTTAGCATTCACTGAGGATTCTTGCCTGATCTAATCTTTACTAGGGTGGTTGCAAAACGCTGGCTTTCTAATATTAGTGCTCACTCCACATTTGTCTGTTGACACTTGGAATTCTTCTGTAAACCCTTTATTTTTTTCACAGCATTTATTGTCATCTGAAATTTTTGTAAATTTATTTACTATTTATAGGGATTTCAACTTTTATGTTTACTACAGTATCCCAAGGTGGTGAACGGTACCTGGCACATAACAACTACTCAAGAGTGAATAAATGAATGAATGAATGAATGAATGGAGAGAAAGAGAATTGTTAAAAAAAAAAAAAAAGGCCCCTGCACTAGATGGGACAACAGAGTCAACTAATACATTTGATCCAATACACATTTACTGAGAACCTACCATATAAGGTGCTGTGCTATAGAATGTAGGTGGAGCAGGGATGAATGAAATAAGGTGACTGTGTCTAGGAAATTTCCTTCCTAGAGAAGGAGACAGGCTGTAAGAAAATACTCCTACAGAATATGACACTAATGAGGGCTAGAAGTGAAATATATGCCAAACAGTATGGGCCCTTCAAGGACACAGAATGGATCAAGAATGTCTATAGGGGATGGGGACGTTGTGTCAGAGGGCAGGGGAGGGGATAGTTCTAAGTAAAGACACAGAAAAAGGCATGGGGGTGGGGGCGGGGGTGGGGTGGGAGCTCAGAAAATACAGGGAATAGGGGGATGAGGGGCTCAGAAGGAATAGAGTGATGAGGTATGTATGGCTACACATTACCTGAAGGATCATGAAGCCCATCCCTCATTCTGCAGATGAAAAATAAATGATCCTGCTTATTCTACACTCATTCCCGTCCCCCTATTTGCTTCTCCCTTTTCTCACCTGAGTGCCATCCCTAACCTCTTCTTTCCCCTCCTCCCCCTTCCCTCTCCACTATCTCTTTACCCCACTTTTCCCTTCTTCTATTCCCTCCCTTTCTTTTCTTTTCTTCTCTCAGGATGACATCTTTCCCCCTCTCCCTCTGTCAAGAGTAGAATGAGGTGGGATCAAGGTTGCAGGTGGAAGTTACCTTTATAGAGGGAAAAAAGCATAGCTCTTTCTTCAACCCCAAAGTAAAAAATATGAAAAGAAGAATTTGGGGACAGAATAGCTATAAATCTTCACATTCGAAAGAACAGACCTCAGAAAAGCAAAAGCATGCATTAAAAGAGAATTGAGGGATAAACCTGGGATTAAGGATTTGAGGTGAAGGGCTGGAATAGGTGCTATCTGGGAGTGAAGGTCAATATGAAATTAGTAAAAGAATTCCTGGGGAATGGCAAAAGTCCCACTCAAGCTCCACGGTTTGCTAACAGGCTATAATTACACAAATAGCATCATCATCCTGCAGGATTTGGTGAGCAGAGAACAAAATCAGAGACCCTTGAAAGTAGGAGGAATGCAGAGTGGGGATTAACAGAGATCAAAGAGACATCAAGTCTTGCATGGTGATAAAACAGAACTGAAATGGGTCAACCATATAGGTCAGGCAAGATAGGAGGCCCCAGGAATAGCCAGTCAAGAGAAGTAAGATCAAGTAATTGGAGGTCCCACTACAGGTGGGAGAAAGAACACATGACCAAAGTGGTTCTGTTTAACTGAGGCACTAGCTACTTCACAGTATCTGCTCCGGTGTCCCATTATGCAAATTAGTCATGTTAGGGGAGGAAGGAAAAAAGAGGCATTAAGCTGTATAACGAATAAGACAATTATCCCTACACACTCCAAGGAGCACAGCTGCTCATTATTCCAAATATATAGGCTCATCTTTGTTTACAGTTAGATGGGGAAAGGCTAGGGCCAAAGGCAAAAATTTGGGGGCATTTTACATAAATAAAATCTTATTCTATAGAACATCAATAATAATAGTGGTAAAAAGCAAAATTATTTATGGATAAGAAACTTTATTACCTTTTCTACATAATAAAATAAATTATGTAAGTATAGGGGTGCCTGGGTGGCTCAGTCAGTTAAGCATCCGACTTTGGCTCAGATCATGATCTCACAGTTTGTGAGTTCGAGCCCTGCATCGGGCTCTGTGCTGACAGCTCGGAGCCTGGAGTTTGTTTCAGAGTCTGTGTCTCCCTCTCTCTCTCTGTCCCTCCCCCGCTCACGTTCTGTCTCTCTCAAAAACAAATAAAAATTTTTTAAAAAGTAAAATTTAAAAAAATTATGTAAGTACAATAAAAAGGAAAAAAAATGTTCACAAGAACAAAAAGGAAGGTTACTAGGGGTGACAATGAAATTATGCTGCCTTTTGCCATTACAGGTGTATGGGGGGAGGGTATTTCCTAAGAAATTTAATCGTTTTCAATACCTTCATGTGTACCTGATACTGCCCCTAATCTTTTTTAATATATTTTTTTAGTTTATTTATTTATTTATTTTGAGAGAGAGAGCACAAGCAGGGGAGGGGCAGAGAAAGAGGCCAAGAGAGAATCCTAAGCAGGCTCCACACAGTCAGCGCAGAGCCCCACGTGGGGCTCAAACCCATGAATGGCGAGATCATGACCTGAGCTGAACTCAAGAGTTGGTTGCCCAACTGACTGAGCCACCACCCTGGCACCCTTGCCTCTAATCTTAATCTTTACTTTTAATCAGGATGCCACAGCTCATATATAATTGTTGAGCTCTTGAGTTATCAGTTTCTCTCTTGGATTTAAAGATGAGAGAATTGCTGACAGAATGAATTTACTAAAATACTCACTTGCCAATAGATAGGATTACAGATTGGAAATCCCCTTGGTTTAATAAGCTTCAGTATATTTAGTTGCCCAGCATGCAAGTCAATGGAAAGTTCTGTAAAATAACCCAAGATTTTATATATATCTTCAATATATTCACTGGAGAGTGAAAAATTGTGTTGAAAATCAGTTTATCTCCCTAACACTGTACAGACATGTCCCATCTATAACATTTTCTTGCAAACATCCTTAAAGCCCAGGACCAATTAGAGGTTCAATTCCTAGCTGTTAAATAAGAGCTGATTACAACATGAGTATTCCAAAAGGAGAAGTATCCTAGAGACAATCCGGCTAATCACAGCTAATATTTTCATAGCTCTTAATACATGTCAGGTCCTATTCTAAGTGCACTGCATGTCTCTACTATATCAACACACACACACAGACATTAAGTATCTTACCCAAGGTCACCAGCTAAGGATTAGCGGAGCTAGGATTTGAACCCAAGGCAGTCTGACTCCAGAGTACAAGCTTTATGTTGTAGTGCTTCTAATTCTATAGTAGAACAGAAGTCACAAGACTATCTGGAGTCATTAAGCAGTATTTCACAAAGGGTGGTCCTCCTCCTCCTGTATCAAAATCACCAGGGATCCCAGTTAACATTCTGATTCCCAGGCCACACCTCAGGCAAACAATCAAATTCTCAGGGAGAGGTGGGGATCTAGATTGAATTCAGAGTGCCAGAGATTCCTATGTCTGTGAAGGTTTGACAACCACTGTATTAGAGACTAACAAAGAAACAATCTAGTCGTAGTTCATCCTGTAAGTATAGTAAGTCTATATTACTTCTCTATTCTAATTCATTCTGAATTGAAATAACCAAGCTTCTTTTTTTATTTAGGGTAGAAGTGGGTTAGTAGAATAATCTGTTAGTTGAAATAATCTATCTAATTTTGTTTTATTTATATAAAACTAAATTTGCCAAAAAATTAAAAGATTATTATATTGATAAGAAGAATAGCATTTATAACACATTAACTTAGAACTGCAATTAGTTTTCTTTGGGGAATGGCAGTGTAGTATAATAGAAATATTCAGAAATATTTCAGTAATATTCAGAAATATTACTGATCTAAGAAGATCAGATGCTACCACTAATCGGAGTTATGATCTTTGGTTCTATTGAACTGGATGGTCCCTCTGCCTTCAAGACTTATGAATCTAGGGGTGCCTGGGTGGCTCAGTCAGTTGAGCGTCCAGCTTTGGCTCCGGTCATGATCTCACAGTCCGTGAGTTTGAGCCGGGCATCAAGCTCTCTTGCTGTTGGCACACAGCCTGCCTCAGATCCTCTGTTTCCCTCTCTCTCTGCCCCTCCCCCCGTTTGCACACTTTCTCTTCTCAAAAATAAGTAAGTAAACTTAAAAAAAAAAAAAAAGACAAATCTACCTCACTGATAACCTACATTTACCTGTACAATTATTACTTTGGAAAATTAAATTATTCTTTAGTGGCTGATGAATAAAAAGGGCACTAAGTTAATCTATTACTTTAAATTATATTTTACATCAATTTGATTTCAATAAAAATCATAAAACCTTTAAAGTCAGGTTTCAGGAAGTCTGGCTAAGGACAATGAAAGGGTTGCAGAGGTTTCTGGAATGTTGGCGAGTCTTCAAAAACAATGCTGGTGTATGCTTTTGGTGAGATGTGTTTAACGTCAAAGACTTGAGAAAAATCTAAGCTCTCCATGTACAGTGTACAATTAATTCTACAACAGGAAAATTAAATAATTTCCAAACTTAAAACTCTTACATAGAAAAGGAAATTACTTTTAGTGCCAACAAGTGAAAATGTTATGGAAATCCTTGAGCAGTTTTCAGTGTCTTATTTAACAGATCTTCCAGATCAATCCTTTTATATATTTTGCTCATTCTGATGGAATATCCTTAGTTACGCACATTTATCTCCATGATTACATATATGTGTGTGCGAATAAAGAATTATATATAATATATATTCTTTTACAAAGGTGTAAATCCTTTCTTGTAGGAATAAACAGCTGAAATAATCATCTGTGTTAAAAATCCATTAATGTGCCAGAGAGTGTCTTTTCTCCCATGGATTATGCCCCCCGTCCTCCAAACATCCTCACATAAAATGGAAGAAATGTATACACATAAAGACAGTCAGCAGTGGACCTAACACGTGTTTTTTTCATCACTGTAAGAAAAAAGTGACAATTTGACAGTACGATTACATAAAGGTATTTCTCTTTTCATACTTAATAGCATTCTAACAAATTATTGGAAAAGCAGTGATTTCAAAAATTATTCCTCTTAACCACCCTTTTCTTCTCTTTATCCCTTGAGAGTAGTTGCTTTGTCTTATTCCTCCCTCTAGGTCCGCACTGCCTTCTACAGTCCTAAACATGAAAAGCATGCTGGGAAAGGTTGACCAAAGAATGAATATACACTGGAATATTATTCAGCCATAAAGAGGAATGAAGTAATGATATGTGCTACACTATGAATGAACCCTGAAAACATGTTAAGTGAAAGAAGCCAGACACCAAAGTCACATATTGTATGATTCCGTTTATATAAAATGTACGGAGTGGGTAAATCCATAGAGACAGAAAGCATGTTAGTAGTTTTCAGGAACTGGGGGAGAGGAGAAAAGAAAAGGAATACTAACAGGTATGGGGTTTCTTTTTAGAACAAAGGAAAGGTTCTGGGATTAGATAATGGCCATGGTTCCATAACTTTAAAAAAAATACTAAAAACCACTAAATTGCACATTTTGGGGCACCTGGGTGGCTCAGTTGGTTGAGAGGCCAACTTCGGCTCAGGTCATGATCTCACAGTTTGTGAGTTTGAGCCCTGCGTCAGGCTCTGTGCTGACAGCTCAGAGCCTGGGGCCTGCTTCTGTGTCTCCCTCTCTCCCCCACTAACGCTCTGTCTCTTGCTCTCTCTCGAAAATAAATAAAAACATCAAAAAGATTTTTTTACTTGTATACTTTAAAAAGGATAATTTTAAAATAAGAATTATATCTCAATTTTTAAAAACAGAATGAATGAATGATGCCATACTATTCTCTTTTCCTCTAGAATTCAAGAAGACTGCCCACTGACTAATATGTAACCTGATTTAACTCTTCCTACCCTTGGGCAAATTCTTGGCTGCCCCCACCCTGCTCAACTAATTTGTCCTTGAAGAATAAGAAAACATCAATACTACAAAAGAAATCATACAATGTTTTAGAAAAGCAGGTAAAAATCTAAAAGCAGGCTTTAGATTATTCCACTATAGCTCACTATCTACATTAAAGGTGTCAGTAATTAGAAAACAATTGGGATGATATATTTTCTTTTCTCTCTTTTCTCCTTTCTTCTTTTTACTAAATAACAGAATTAAATGTTTGTGGTCAGTAGCAAATGATATTTAAGTTTGATTCAATAAATACTTATTGATTACTGTGCATTAAACACATTGGGAAACATCATCTCTTAAATAACAAACAAGATAACCTATCTTAAACAAACCACAGAACTATCAGTTTCTCTGACCTTCTGAATAATCAGTCTAGGCAATGTAGAGATGATAAAGGCAGTTCCTTCCAGAAAGCTGTTAAGTCACATAATAAATATGTATTAAATGCTTACTCCACAAAATGGTATGAAACAAGGAAAAGAATATCAGCTTTGCACTCAGGTAGGTAAGGGCTAGAATTCTATATCTTCAGTTTCTAAAACTGTGCTATGGGAAAGTTAGTTATCCTTCACGAACTTTATCCTTTTTTTTATAAAAGGGGAATGGAACTACCTGCATGTCATGGTATTTTGAGGAACAAATGAGATAAAAGAGAGTACCTAGCAGGCTGATAGTGGAAATTATCAGTAAAACTATGATCATGTTCAGGGCACAAAAAAGCTGGGGTTGGAGTTAAAGATAAATAAGTCATTTGCAATCGGAGGTTCAGTAAGGACTCAGAAAAATGGAGCTAGATGTTGAAAAAGAAAGACATGCAAAGTGGGGAAAGAAGAAAATTACACATAAAAGGAAGATAACATGCAAAAACATCAAGGCTTAGAAGTGTAGTGGGGCGGGGCGCCTGGGTGGCTCCATAGTCAGCTAAGCGTCTGACTTCAGCTCAGGTCATGATCTCACAGTTTATGGGTTGGAGCCCTGTGTCAGTATGGGTGCTGACTCTCAGAGCTTGAAGCCTGCTTTGGATTCTGTCTCCCTCTCCCTCTGCCCTTCCCCTGCTCATTCTCTGTCTCTCAAAAATAAGTTAACTTTAACAAAAAGTTAAAAAAAAAAAAAGTGTAGTGTGTGAGAGAACTCAGTATTTATTGAACTGGACTGGGTTAATGATACATTATATTGGATATTGGATGTGCCAGTAAAGTTTTGAGCTGACACTTCTTTCTTTTCTGAAATCTAAACATGTATTTTCAGATTAGCACATACTATCTTCTCTTCTGTTACTAGTTAGTTGCTATTAATTACAAAGCTTAAATGTCCCAGGCCTCTAGCTTGAATAAAATGTATTCTCAAATAAATACCTAGAAATCCAATGTATATTATATTGAAGATACAATGTATTATAAAAGTATAGCCAACTATCTCCTCCTGAAGTGTTAAATACAGAAAAAAAGATGTGAATAATTGTGTGTAAAATACTCAGTGTCACATTTAAACACCTTTTAACAACAAAACCTTTTATACATTCCCATATAACAAACTTTTAACAAAAGTTAACTAAGAAAATTCATAATAGAAAAGGGTCAGCAATATTTAAGTTAGCTTTACTGAAGCATAATTCATACCCAGTAAGATTTACTTTTTTTTTTTTTTTTTTTTTTGAGAAAGAGAGAGAGGAAAAGAAAGGTCACTAGAGAACAAGGGGTGGGGGGCGGAGAGAGAGAGAGAGAATGAGAATATCCCACAAAGGACAGATAGAGAAGTGGGGCTCACCGGCGGCTCGTGTTTTACCCCAAAAGGGGCTCATGCTCACCCGATGAGGGCATGAGCTCACCCGATGTGGGACTCAAACTCACGAACTGTGAAATCAATGACTGAGCCACCCAGGTGCCCAAGATTCACTCTTGACAAACACATGGTTATGTAACCACCACCACAATCCAGATCTAGAACATCTATATCACCTCCAAAGTTCCTCCTGCCATTTGTAGTCAAACCCTGCTCTCACTCCTAGAAGCCACTGATCTGTTCTCCTAATATAGATACTTTTGTTTTTTCCCAAATGTCATATAGCTGTAATTGTCACATAAATACGGTATGAAGACTTTTGAATTTGGCTTCTTTCATTTTATATAAAGCAATGAGACTCATCCATGCTTTTATGTATATCAGCATTTCATTCCTTTTTGTTGCTGAGTTCCATTGTATGGATGTACCATACATTGCTTATCCATTCACTTGTTGGAGGACATCTAGGTTCACTTCTTGGTAATCATAAATGAAACTGCTAAAAATTGAGTACAGGTTTTATGTGAATATAAGTCTTCAGTTCTCTTGAGTAAATACCTAGTATATGGACTGCTGGGTTGTACAGTAAATTTATATTTAATTTTAGAAGAAACTGCCAAACTTTTTCCAAGGTGGCTGTAGCATTTTGCACTCCACCAGCAATGTACAAGAATAAGAATTGCTCAGCCTTCTCATCAATGTGTGATGTTACCAGTTTCTTTGATTTCAGCCGACCTAATGGGTAGTTAGTGGTATCTACTTTTTAATTTGCACCTCCCATTAGTAACTAATGATGTTTAACATCTTTCTGTGTGTTCATTTGTCATCCATATAACTTTTTTTAGTGAAGTGTCTATTCAAATCTCTAAACTCATTCTTACTACTGAGTTTTGTTTTTAAAACATATTTTGGATTCAAGTTCTTTATCAAAAAGTGGATTTGCAAATATTTTCTCCTAATCTGTAGTTTATCCTATTTCATTCTCTTAACAGCGTCTTTTGAAAAAGTTTTTATTTTCATTAAATCCAATCAATCAATATATGCTTCTAGGAACTATGACTTTTCTATAACATCTTAAAAATCTTTGCCCAACCACAGGTCACAAAGATTTTCTCCTATTTTTCTTTTAGAAGTTTTAGTGCTTTTGGCTTTCCATTTAGATTTAGGATCCATTTTGAGCTAATGTTTGTATATGTTTGTGAGATATGGGTCATGGTTCATTTTTTTGCACATAGGTGACCACTTGACCCAACACAATTTGTTGAGATTATCCTTTCTTCATTCAATTCTTTGCTATTTGTGAAAAATCAATTGATTATAAATGTATGGACTATTTTTGGATTCTATTCCACTGATCTATCTACCTGTTAATCTTTATGCCAATACTACACTATCATGATTACTGTAGCTTTAGAAAATGTTTTAAAGCCATAGTGTAAATCCTCCAACCTCTTCTTTTTAAAAGTTATTTTGGCTATTCCAGGCCTTCCGCATTTCCTTATGAGCTTATCAGTATCTACCAAAACCTTATTAGAATTTTGACTGAGATTGCACTGAATCTATGGATCAATTTGGGGAGAACTGACTTCTTAATTTTGAGTCTTATCCATTTATATAGGTCTTTGATTTCTCTCATCAGATATTTTTGTAGTTTTTAGCACACAAATCATGAAAATATTTCATTAGATTTATACCTAAATATTTCACATTTATGTTGCTATGATAAATTATAGTTTTTAATTACAATTTCCAATTTTTCATTGCTAGTTCAAAGAAATATCACTGATTTTTGTACATTGATATTGTAGCCCCTGTGAACTTGATAAACATGTTGGTTCCAGTAGGATTTTTGTAGGCCTTGTGGCACTTTATATAATCATGCATGACCAAATAGAAGTAAGTTTATTTCTTCCTTTCTAATCTGTATGCCTTTTTTCATTTTTCTTGCATCACTGCATTGGCTAGAACAGCCAGTATGATTTTGAAAAGGAGTAATGAGAGCAGACCTCATTGCTTGTTTCCAGTTTTACTAGGAAAGCATTTAGTCTTTCACCATCATGTGTGATGTTGACTATAGGTTTCTTGTAATGTCTTTCCTTTATCATGTTGAGAAAGATTCCTCTGATTCTTGGTTGAATACTGTAATCATAAAAAGATGTTGAATACTGTCAAAAGCTTTTCTAGATCTACTGAGAAAATCACACTTTTTTTTTTTTTCAGTCTATTCATATAGTGAATTACATTGCTTTTTGAATGGTGAACCAACCTTTCTTTCCTGGGATAACCCCACCTGGTCCACTTACTGTCTTTCTATATATTGTTGGATTCAATTTGCTAATATCTTATAGAGAAATTTTTTGTCTATGTTCATGAGAGATATTGGTCTATAAATTTCTTTTCCAGAAATGTCTTTGTCTGGTTTTGGTATCAGGGTATTGGTAAAAAGAGTTCTTTTCTATTTTCTGGGAGAGTTTGAGTAGAACTGGCATTATTTCTCTCTTAAATATCTGGTAGAATTCTCCAGTGAAAACGTCTGAGCCTCAGGTTCTCTTTATTGGAGGATTTTAAGCTAAAAATTCACTTTTTCTTTAACAAATATAAGATTACTTAGTTTATTATCAGTTTCTTCTCAAGTTAGATAAAATTTTTCCATTTTACCAATGTTGCCAAATTTATGAGCATAAAGATACTAATATTACTTTATAATCTCTTTAATTTCCATAGGATCTGTACTGATTTCCTCTCTCTAACTTCTAATACTAATGATTCATGTGTTTTCTCCTTTTTCCCTCATCATTCTGGCTAAGGTTTATTGATTTACCAGTCATTTCAAAGAACCAGCTTTTGGTTTCACTGGGTTTCTATTATGTTTAGGTTTTCAATTTCATTCTGTTCTTTTCCTTCCTTCTGTTTATTAGAAGTTTAATTGCCCTTCTTTTTCAGGTTTCCTCCATTAGAGGTTTAGAGCACTGATTTTAGACCTTTCTCTTCTATTATCATGTAAGCATTTATGGCATAAAATTCCCTCTAATCACTGCTTCAGCAGCATCCCATGAATTTTGGTACGTGGTGTTTCCATTTTTATTCAGTTAAAAATATTTCTTTTTTTTCTTTTAATTTTTTGAGAGACAGACACAGAGAACAAGCGGTGGGGGGTGGGGGGGAGAGTGAGGGAGACATAGAATCTGAAGCAGGCTCCAGGCTCTGAGTTGTCAGCACAGAGCCTGATGTGGGGCTCAAACTCACGAACATAAGATCATGACCTGAGCCATAGCTGGATGCTCTACTGACTGAGCCACCCAGGTGCCCCAAGTTCAAAATAGTTCTAATTCCCTTTGTAATTTCCTTTTTGACCCAAGGTTTATTAAAATGTGTGCAATTTAATTTCCAAATATTTAGTAATGTTCCAGGAATCTTTGTTATTCATTTTCATTTTCATTCCACTGAGGTCAGAGAATATATTTTGTATGATTTTAACTGTTTTAAATTTACTGAGGTTTGTTTCATGATACAGAATATTGTCAATCTTGGTTAACGTTTCAAGTTTACTTAGGAAGTAAAATCAGCTTTTTAAAAAAAAATTTAAGTTTATCTATTTATTTTGATAGAGAGAGAAAATATCAGTGAAGGAAGGGTAGAAAGAGAGAGAATCCTAAGCAGGCTCCGCACTGTCAGCATGGAGCCTGATGCAGGGCTTGAACCCATGAACTGTGAGATTCTGACCTGAGCAGAAGTTGAGCACTTAACTGAGCCACCCAGGTGCCCCCAAATCAGCTGTTTATCAACTAGGTTGAATTGGTCAATATTGTTGCTTAGATCTTCTACATTCTTAGTTATTTTATTTTTATTTTTTTATCAATTTTTTTTAAATTTAAATTTTGGTTAGTTAACATACAGTGAAATATTGGTTTCAGGAGTAGAATTCAGTGATTTATCATTTACATACAACACCCAGTGCTCATCACAACAGGTGCCCTCTTTAATGCCCATCACCCATCTAGCCCCCCCCCCCCCATCAACCCTCACTCTGTTCTCTATTGTTAAGAGTCTTTTGTGGTGTGTTTCCCTCTCTCCTTCCCCGCACCCTTCCCATATGTTCATCTGTTTTGTTTCTTAAATTCTACATATGGGTAAAATCATATGGTATTTGTTTTTCTTTGATTGATTTATCTCACTTAAATGCTACATTCTAGCTCCATCCACGTTGTTGCAATTGGCAAGATTTCATTCTTTTTGATAGCTGAATAATATATATATACCACATCTTCTTTATCCATTCATCAGTTGATGGACATTTGGGCTCTCTCCATATTTTGGCTATTGTTGATAATCCTGCTATAAACATTGGGATGCATGTACTCCTTTGCATCTGTATTTTCTGTATCTTCACAAAATAAAATGCTTTTGCACAGTGAAGGAAACCGTCAACAAAAACAAAAAGGTGACCTACTAAATGGGAGAAGATATTTGCAAATGATATATCCAATAAGGGGTAATATCCAAAATAAAGAAAGAACTTATATACCTCAACAATAAAAACCAATCTGATTTAAAAATAGGCAGAGGATTTAAATAAACATTTTTCTAAAACAGACAAGTGGCCAACAGAAACATGTAAAGATGCTCAACATCCCTAATCATCAGGGAAATGCAGATCAAAGCCACAATGAGATATTACCTCACACTTGTCAGGATGACTAAAATAAAAAAGGACAAGAAATAACAAGTGTTGGCAAGGATGTAGAGAAAAAGGTACACTGTTGGTGGGAATGTATATTGGTATAGCCACTGTGGAAAATATGAGGTCCTCAAAAAATTAAAAATAGAAATATCATGTGATCCAACAATTCCACTACTGGATACTTATCCAAATAAAACAAAAATACAAATTCAAAAAGATATTTGCACCTCTATGTTTATTGCAGCTTATTTATAACAGCCAAGACACGAAAGCAATGTAAGTCCCCATTGACAAATGGATAAGAAAGATCTCTCTCTCTCTCTCTCTCTCTCTCTCTCTCACACACACACACACACACACACACACACACACACACAGGAATATTACATAGCAATAAAAAAAGGGTAAGATTGTGCTATCTGAAACAACAAGGATGGACCCAGAGGGTATTATGCTAAGTGAAGGAAATCAGACTGAGAAAGACAAATATGTATGATTTCACTCTTATGTGTAATCTAAAAAAATAAAACAAGTGAATAAGCAGAATCAGACCTACAAATATAGAGAATAAACTGATGGTTGCTAGAAGGAAGGGTCAGGGGGGAGATGGGCAAAACAGTTAATAGGGGGGAGTGGGAGAATCAGGCTTCCAGTTATGGAATGAATAAGTCATGGGAATAAAAAGCACAGCGTAAGGAATATAGTCGGTGATGTTGTAATAGTGTCTGTCATGTGATGACAGATGGTAGCTACCCTTGTGGTGAGCACAGCATAATGTATAAACTTGTCAAATCACTATATTGTACCCAGAAAACTAGTGTAACATTGTGTGTCAACTATACTCAAATTTAAAAAAAAGATACTGATAGAATGTAAAAAATAAAAAAATAAAGTGAACTATTTTAATACATTACTTAATAGAATTTAACTGTTCTTGGGTTTATAACAAACAAGCAGATTTAAAACTAGTCTCTTATTTATATGGAAGAAAGTCAACTTGCCCAGAAAAAGAAGCAGTAAAAGTTAACTTGCATAGTAAAAAGGAAAAAAAATTAAATGACTCACTGAAATCACTTAAATTGTTATGTTCACTATAAACCCATTAATCAGGACTTAGAATCAGAAAATGGTATCCTGTGGTCAAAAATACAACCAATGAATTCAATACCAAATGAAAGAATTTCACTCTTAGATTCCAAAGATAACCATCTGTCAGATCAATTCAATTTCTTTTTATATTAAAAGCTGAAAGTTATAAAGGGGCGCCTGGGTGGCGCAGTTGGTTAAGCATCCGACTTCAGCCAGGTCACGATCTCACGGTCCGTGAGTTCGGGCCCCGCGTCAGGCTCTGGGCTGATGGCTCGGAGCCTGGAGCCTGTTTCCGATTCTGTGTCTCCCTCTCTCTCTGCCCCTCCCCCGTTCATGCTCTGTCTCTCTCTGTCCCAGAAATAAATAAAAACGTTGAAAAAAAAATTTAAAAAAAAAAAAAATAAAAGCTGAAAGTTATAATCAAGGGGGGGGCGGAAACAAGGATTTTACAGACTTGTTGGAAGCATAGTGCTGGAACTCATGTCCTACCAAATCTTCAGTCAATTTGTAATGATCACTGAAACAGCTGCTACTGCTAGTGAAGCTACTTGATTCTTTATATACACATATTAAACTAGTACACATTTCAAAGTGAAATATAGGATACTTCTCCCCAAAACAGTCATAATTTGGGGTTCAAGTATTCTTAGAAGCATTTAGCTGCCAGAAAAGATGTGGTTTTGATTCCCTTGTGATAAGGTGAATTTCCTTCATTATCTTCAAGGCCTGTATGAGAGATAGGATTGAATTCCTTCAAGGTCACCCAAAGTCCTGAGAGCCCTAGAGGATTATTTTGGCATTGTGACTCTCCTATTCTCTGAAACATTTGGCAATGTCTTAGAGTTTCATCAGAGAAAAAATAAAACCCACAAAATTTATGGGAAAAAAAGAAGTCATAACTGACTATATTTGCCAAGGCAATCACATTCATTAAAAAAGTATTCAATATGGAGATCTGTATCAGTTATACAGTGAAACACTTGGCTTCTATTTTCAAATGTTCTATTTATAGCTCACTAGGTATTTATTTGTCTCAGTCAAAGCTGATATAGGTCTGATCCTCTAACTTCTGTATTACATATAAAATTAAATGAAAAAAATTATATATATTAAATCTAACCATTCTAAACTCTTCTAAATAAAACTTGCTTTAACCAGCTAACACCTCGGTTTCTTTTATTCATACAATTTTTATTGACTTATTAAATGTTAATTAGACACTATTTAACAACACTGTACTTCATGACATTTTGTTGTAAGCCAACAAGAATTTATTGCCATCTTGTGGTCATTCATGTATGTGTGAAACTGAATGTCATTTTCCTGAAGAGAGACACTTACTTTAAAATCTTACCAAATTTTCCCATCACCTGAGAAAAACGATCATTTTATCACATACAATATCTCCCAAGGAGACAAAATTTACTAATAATTTTAAGACATTACAATTTTTTTAAACCTAACTTAAATATATAGTCTTTGACCGTGAATGGTAACAGTACTCAGTAGAAGGACATCAAGTCAGTCCTGCCATTATCTTAGAAACATTCATTTGTTCCTATCTATATACTGTTTTGCTTAATTTTTAAATACTATAAGAAGAGTTTTATAGCCAAGTTTCCATGGGATTCTAAAATACAATATTCACATTACTGTACCATGGTCAGGTTAAAAAGGTGGTCAGGAAGGCAAAGTTCTGAGAGGTGGGAGCAAGAAAGGAACAAAAAACAAAAGTAAAAATCTAAACCTCATATAGCATAATTTTAATAAATATCTTGAGTATGTCCTTGTTTTGGATCTTTCCTGTAACACTAAATGTATAGTTACATTTGCAATTATACTGGCATTCAGTAAATGAGATTAAAAAAAAACACAATCATAAAAGCAAAGAAAAATGTTCTACTGCTTAAAACATTCCTAATACTTCTTCCTGGATTGTAGAAATAAAGTTTTAAAACAGAAAATATCTTAATTTCTACTGCCAAATTTCAGAGTTTAGGTTATATTAAATTTAAGTGACTAAGAAGCAAGAAGGCCAACAGTCTTTCAGAAACATAAAGGAACATCAAAATGCTGTGATGCTGACTATAGAATTGAAGTTCAACCACACAACTGGTCATTTACATAATGTGCATTCAGTGTGAGAATCCTTTGTTTTTTTTAAGTTGTGTTTATTGGTCAGCATCACCCACAACACTGAATAGCCTTTACAAAGAAGCACCTTTACAGCCACAGTGCCTGCCTTTTTCACATAATTTAAAATAGACAACTCTGACACAGATACAGACCTATAAACAGATAAAAAGGCAATCAACTGCATAAGAAACAAAAAAAAGATTAAAGGAAAAACACTACCTAAGAGTTTTTAAATTCATTAGAAATGGAGCTTATTGGTACAAAGAACAAATATACAGTCAAATATGATACGAGATTCTTTATCCCAATGGACTAAGAAAAAACAGAAAACTTACAGACAAGAATGTGATGTAGACAAAAATAAAGAATTTTCATCATATACTTGTTCAATATCAGGGCAAGCATCAAACTATTATATTACAAGAAAATGAATCTTACCTTGTTGCTGTGAAAGTGAAATATCAGATTTACTTCTTACACGTATTAAACGACTTTGTGCAGGCTTGTGTTCAACTTGTTTCGCATCTTGGTCATGCTTTTGTTGGTACTAAAGAATTTAAGACGTGAAGTCATAACATTGTTTTTTAAGTTACTTTAAAAAGTTTTGAGCAATTAAACTATTTAGTTGTTTCTTATATAAAATTTGAATATTATACATGTCCTCTAATTGCTAAATGGGTGATAGAGTACATATTACTAGAGAAAAGACATTGGAAATAAAATCTTTCAAAAGATTTGGATAATATATACAGATTTCAAATATTCAAATCACTTCATAATTCAAAGCTCCTTATAAATCAAACTATTCTAGATATATACACATGATGGATTTAGACAGGATAAAAACTTAATGTGGTTGTTAAGCTCTCCCATATAACCATTTTTACATAAAATGAAAATCTGCATAATGCACTGCAATTTTCAAAGAGCTTTTCTATATAGTAACATCACTTAATTCTCACAAGCATGAGTACTGTTATCCTCCTTTGACATTCAAGAAATGTGCACTCCACCACAAGCCCCATCATCTCTCTTCCTAGTACCTATAACCTAACCAAATTTGAAATTTACAATAGTCACAAATTCTTTCACAACCACACATCACAAACTGTGAAAGCCGTTTTATTTCTTCCTTTTACTATTTTATGGTCCTAATTATGAATGAGTGCCTGAAAACAGCTATCAGATATACTTTGACAGGACTTTAAAAAGATACCTCTTGATTCTTATCAGCCACGAGTTGACCCACAAGCTGAACCCAGGCAATTGGAAGCTCCTTACTCTGGTCCTGTCCTTGGAATATGCGTCCCACCTACTATTTCCATACTGGCAGTCATTAAAGGACATAGCCTTGAGAGGGGAAGGTGTTATGACACCGTCTGGACTGAATACCTGACTGAACCCAATTAAGGCTTCTATATAAACTTTTAAGATTCTGGTGGCTGGGTGCAGAGATCTACCGGTCTCACAAGTGCCCGAGACAGGTCTGGTAAGTAAGTCCCCTTGCTTATTTAAACCTGCCATCTGCCAATCTGGAGTGGTATGTGTCTTTATTCGGTCTCTCCTTGTTCTCCATGAATAGGGGCCAGTTTTAAACTTCACCCAGGAAACTCCTGAGGTTGCAACCAGCAATACCAACCCCATGCAATGCTATGCAATATCATGAAATACATAGTGAATTGAATAAACTAATCTACAGTGAGAAATCCATTGCCATTACACAGATAAAAAACTGTTTTTAATAACGTGAACATTTCTTTACATGCTGGAGAGTAATTAACCTATTTTTTCAGTACAGAAGATTACATGGGCCATTGGCCTAACTCACCATGAAATTGCTTATGTAACAGCTTTTGCAAAATTTAATATAATAAATTTTTCTTGAGTACCTGCTATATGCAAATTAATGAGCTAGATATTTCATGATGACACAAAGTATCAATAATAGCTACCTAACCAGCATTATATATATGTATATGTGTATATATATATATATATATATATGTATGTATATATATATATATATGCTATTTTTAATCTCTAAATAAAGATGAGGAAACTAAGGGTTAGAAAAAGGCTATGTATTCAAGGTCATAGCTAGGGTCCAGATGAGCTAAGAGTTGTATCCAGGCTTGAATTAACAAATAAAGGAAGCATGGATTGAAACTGACTCCAAAGACTAATCTCTTGGCAGTGCATCATGCTAAGCCAATATTATTACCATTCTCATTTTAAGTAAAGTACAAGGATTATTACCTGATGATTATCTTCAACTGCTCCTGATAACTGAACATCATTTTCTTGCACTGTCAAAAGTGTTGTGGGAAGAGCAAGGTTAGAATTTGGCTGCAACTCCAATTCTCCCAAACTCATTGGACCATGACTAGCACATGAATCTTCATAAACACCACCTGTTGTCAAATATATAAACAAAAAGTTAAAATAAATTGTTTAATTTGATTTCTGCTCAGGTCATGATCTCACAGTTCATGAGTGCAAGCCCCACACTGGGCTCTGTACTGACAGTGTAGAGCCTACCTGGGACTCTCTGTCTCCCTCTCTCTCTGCCCCTCCCCCCATCACACGTGCATGCACATACTCTGTCTCTCTCAAAAATAAATAAGTAAACAAAAAATAAATATAAATATGTACTAAATAATGAAAATCTCGCAAGAAAATCTAGGAGACTATAGGTATAAACTTGTGTTAGAAGAGACCATAAAAACACAGAAAGTATAAAAGATAAAAATAACTAGGGACACCTGGGTGGCTCAATCAGTTGAGTGTCCGACTCCTGATTTCAGCTCAGGTCAAGGCCTCATGGCTGTGGAATCGAGCCCCACAATCAGGGTCTGCACTGAGCGTGAAGCCTGCTTGGGATTCTCTCTCTGCCTCTCTCTATGCCCCTCCCCTGCTCATGGTTTCTCTCTCTCTCAAAATAAATAAACATCTTAACATATACACATAGAAATAACTACATAAAATTTTTTTTAGCTATATGGCAAAGAAAGACCATAAATAATGTCAGTACAAATTTAGAAAAAGATATTTGCAATACAGATGTTAAAAAACATCAAAAATATAGAAATAGCTCTTACAAAGTTATAAGAAAAATTTAGAACCTAATAGATGGGGAAAGAATTTAAGTAGGCAATTCACAGAGAACAAATCCAAATGGCCAACAAACATGAAAAGAAGCCCACAGGCAGCCAGAGACTTGTAATTTCCACAGGACTTACTGTGTAAAAACAAATGCAGGCAAGTGGGCATTCTATCTTAACTTGTAAAATAACAGTGTACACATACATAGTATGTATCCATCATGAATGTTAAACATGTGAGTGTGTCTATGGATAAAAAGAGGAAGATTACATATGAGAATCTTAACAAGAGTTAGCTGGGGTAAGGCATATGGGACAGGAGAAAACATGAGGATGAGAGGTGGATGGAAACTAATGTATGACATAATCACATTTTGTTTTATGTAAAATTATACATGGTTAATGTATGGGTATAAAGAAAAAAGTAATTAAAAAGACACAAGGTAAACTTTGATAAAAGACCTAAATGTAAAAACTCAGAAGGTATATAATCAAACATCTCTTCCAAAGCATTCAAAGTGCATAATAGCTTTCAACTCCTGTAACACCCTATCATTTAACATATATTCACTGGCTATGTCCTAGGTGTTACACACTCTGCTAGACAACAGGAATGGGACAGTGAACCCTCAAGTGAGATTACAGATCAGTGTGACAAAAGCAACCTTAGGCAGGCTACAGAGAGCACATACGACAGGTATCTAACCCAGTGATAAAGGGTCACCATGACAGCCATCATAACAATGCTGAATTTGCTCAACAACACGATGGTGTCACTTCTACAAAGTATGCTCATGGAGTATGAGTGTTTCGTCTGTATAAAGTAACTTAACCCCTTGTAACTATCATGTCACTCACATCAAATTTATCATAAGTTGGGGCACCTGGGTGGCTCAGTCGGCTGAGCGTCCGACTTCGGCTCAGGTCATGATGGCACAGTCTGTGAGTTCGAGCCCCACGTCGGGTTCTGTGCTGACAGCTCAGAGCCTGGAGCCTGCTTCGGATTCTGTGTCTCCCTCTCTCTCTGCCCCTCCCCCGATCATGCCCTGTCTCTCTCTCTCTCTCTCTGTCAAAAATAAACATTAAAAAAATTTATCATAACTTGAAATCCCTAATTTTACTCTACTAGAATCTTACTGCTAAGCAAAGGCAACCTCAGACTTAGAAACTTCAACTTTCAGAGAAGACTAAGTCAACCCAAAATTGCCAGTGCCCAGCAGCAGCTTTGGGTTTGTCATGTCTAATAGGTTTTTCCATTTGTAGGGAATGGATGCCTAAAGGCATCTGAAATTAATTCTAATGCTTAAAACCCCACTCATCCTTATGTCCTCATAATTCTATCCTTTCTCCATATTCCTTTCTCTTAGTGAATGGAAATTCCCAGCTACCCAACCATTCTAGCCAGAAACCTGGAAATGTCTTAGATCCTTTCTTTTGCACTTCTCATATTCAAACTAAATCTTGTCCATTCCCCTCCTTAACTGTCTCTCAAATCTCCCTTTTTACATTTCCTCACTGTTAAGTAGTGTTTCACCAGCTTTACTGCAACAGCTGTCCAGTCAGCCTCCTTGCCTCCAGTCTTAATACTCTCCTCTATTCATCACACTGCACCTGAGATGATCTTGCTAAATAAAAGGCAAAGATGATCATATCAGTCATTTACTTATAATCCTCATGGATCTGTGAATATCAAAAAACATTCAGAAGTGATAGAAATTCAAGACTAAATTTTCCATGGGAATAAATATAAAGTAAGATTGGCATTTTGTGCACAAATGGATCCATATCATTTTAGAGTGAATCCAAAAACTACTTCATGTATTATCTAAGATTTTTTAGGATCTACTTTCTGCTCACTACTCCAATCTCACTGCTTCCTAAACTCCAGCTCATTAATAAAGTACTTATATTTCCTTAAGTCTTGCTATTTTTTTATTTTTTATTTTTATTTTTATTTTTATTTTTTCCTCTTGTCTCATTGCATATTCTGCCTGGAAGTTCCCTCCTCATTTACTACATGGCAAACATCTATTCATCTTTGAGAATCCATTTCTTTTTTTTCAACGTTTTTTTATTTATTTTTGGGACAGAGAGAGACAGAGCATGAACGGGGGAGGGGCAGAGAGAGAGGGAGACACAGAATCGCAAACAGGCTCCAGGCTCTGAGCCATCAGCCCAGAGCCCGACGCGGGGCTCGAACTCACGGACCGCGAGATCGTGACCTGGCTGAAGTCGGACGCTCAACCGACTGCGCCACCCAGGCGCCCCGAGAATCCCTTTCAAGTAAGCCTCCTCTGATGTTTGAAGTCTTTTTGTGATTGCCCTCTCCAGGTACAAGTGACCTATATCCCATCCTACATGAACTTCTTCAAGGTAACTATGATAATTTATTGCATGTTTGTGCCCTCTCATCTATTACTTCTACGAGAGGAAAAAAATCATTATGGACAGGGCCTTACTAGGTTTTCTATTCCTAGCTTCTAGAATGTGCATAGAGCATAGCAAGCACTCAAAACCTATTTTCTGAATGAATAAGTAAATGAACAAACTGGAATATGCTTATTATACTCCACCATTAAGATCTGATTTCATATCAGGTCTTGTGGGAAAATGTCTCTGAGGCCTCTCCTGTGGGTAGAGTCCTCCCCTGCACTCCACAGCTGTTTGTGTTGTTGTACTAACCACACAGTATTACTGTATAACCTTTCTTGTATTTCTCTTACACTAGTTTGTAAACTTCCTTGAGAGCAGATATCCATCATTTCTGTATCTCAAGTGTCTAACACTGTACCAAGTGTCTACCATTGTACATAATATAGTACCAGATACATAGTAGGTATTCAATACAAGCTTTCTGAGTAAATGAGAGCTACAATTAGTTGTGTATCTCAGAGTCCTCACAAGTTGTTTAAAAATATCAGTTTACATTTTAGGGGTTTTTTTTTTTTTAATTTTTTTAACGTTTATTTCTGAGAGACAGAGAGAGACACAGCATGAACAGGGTAAGGGCAGAGAGAACGGGAGACAAAGAATCCAAAGCAGGCTCCAGGTCCTGAGCTGTCAGCACAGAGCCCTTCGTGGGACTCGAACCCACAAACCGTGAGATCATGACCCAAGCTGAAGTTGGATGCTTAACTGACTGAGCCACCCAGGTGCCCCTAGGCGCTTTAAGACACTTCGTCAAAGCTAATTTTGCATCTTTTGTTACTCAACCCAAACTGAGAACCTCAGGATTAGGAAGAGTGGTAGGGGGATAGAGTTTGCAAATAGGACAATTTCTGAAAAAGGTGCAGAGGTAGGGAGAACAAAGTAAGAATAGATGAGCCTCTGTAGGTAAAGTTATTTAAAAAATCAGTATAGGGCACCTGGGTGGCTCATTAGGTTAAGCATTCAACTTCGGCTCTGGTCATGATCTCATGGCTCATGGGTTTGAGCCTCACATCAGGCTCTGTACTGACAGCTCAGAGCCTGGAGCCTGCTTTGGATTCTGTGTCTCCCTCTCTTTCTGCCCCTTCCCCACTCACATTCTGTCTCTCTCTCTCCTTCAAAAATAATTAAACACTAAAAAAACAAAACAAAACAAAACAAAACAAAACAAAAAAAACATTATAAAAGGCATGAGATTAGCCACCAACAGAAATAATGACACATGGTATTCATTCTTCTCTAGTAACCATTATGTAGCAAAATACTTGAAACAAGAGGAACAAGTTAGTTCTCAACCGGGCATAGTCCTTTTAGGCAACTGTGGATAGTTTGTTTCTATGAAGTACATGTAAGAAGGTATATTTACATACTCCAAGAATTATTAAAGAAACCAACACTTACGAATTAGTCACTGTGGTGACTACTTTATATGTGTTGTCATTTACTACCCCTAATAACCTTAAGGGGTGGATACTATTTGTGGTAACCAGCCTCCAAGATGGCCCCCTGAATCCTGTCTCCTGGTATTCATAAGTTTCTGTCCTCCCCTACTATATTATTCCAGGATTGGTCTGTGTTATTGATAGAATGTGGTAGAAACGATGGCATGTCACTTCTGAGATTAGGTTATAAAAGGCACTGTGGGTTACATTTTGATTGCTTACTTTCTCTCAGATCATCTGCTTTGGGAGAAGCCAGCTGCAATGTCATAGGCAGCTCTATACAAAGGTTCATGTAGTGAGGAAATGAGGCCTCTTGCCAGCAGCCATGTGAATGAGTCTGAAAAAAAGATCTTCCAACCCTTGTGGAAGCCTCAGCCCCAGAAAACAGCTTGACTGCAACCTCACAGGAGATCCTGAGAATTACCCAGCTAAGACACTCCCAGATTCATGACTTTTAGAAATACGTGAGATAATAAATGCTTGCTGTCTTCTGCTGCTAAGTTTGGGGGTGATTTGTTATATAGCAATAGATAACTAATATACTAATATTATCCTCACTTGATAGATGAAGAAACTTGGGCTTGGAGATATTAAGTTACTTGTCCCAAAATACACAAAGTTGGAATTCAAACTGATATCTGAAACTCCAAAAGCCCAAATTCTTAGCCACACTCTGCCATATTGCCTCATTTATATGCTCAATCTTAATGTTATGCCACATTACTTACTATTTTTTCCTATTAAGCAAATATCTACAGTGTACCTACTATTATAAATATACTTTACTATACGTAATATGCTAGGTGCTACCAGATATATTAGGAGGGACATATCCAATAGGATATATCCTCATGTATTTTATTCTATAATAATTTAACAAGTACCTAGTTGTTCTCAAGTACCTAACAGCTCTCAAGAGATCTGTGAGAGCCACCTAGTGTCAATTCTGTTTAACTGCAATCTGCACAGTTAGCTGGATACAAATAGAGCAGGCAAAGGGGGAAAGAAAAATAGAGGCAAACTCTTTTTCAGAAAAAGAAACAGACTCCTACTTATAGAGAACAAAGTGATGGTTACCAGAGGGGAGGTGGGTGGGTAATAGGTGAAACAGGTGATGGTGATTAAGGAGTGCACTTGTGATGAGCACTAGGTGTCGTATGGAAGTATTGAATCACTATATTGTACACCTGAAACTAATATTACATTGTATGTTAAGTAACTGGAATTTAAATTAAAACTTTAAAAAAGTCACACTTTATGCCATTAAAAATTTTTTTACTGTTTATTTTTGAGAGAGAGAGACAGAGAGCATGAGTAGGGGAGGGGCTGAGAGAAAGGGAGACACAGAATCTGAAGCAGGCTCCATGCTCTGAGCTGTCAGCACAGAGCCTGACGTGGAGCTTGAACTCATGAACCATGAGATCATGACCTGAGCCGAAGTCAGATGCTTAACCAAGTAAGCCACCCAGTTGCTCCTATGCCATTTTAAATCCTACTAATTTAAGAGAATGTCAAACATTTAATGCTCTCACTATGTGCACAAAATGAGAAATAACTCCAATCTTACTTCACATTTATTCTCCTGGAAAACTTAGTCTTGAATATCTCTCAATTCTGAATGACAAAAGGTGTTCACTCAATATAAAATGGAGATTTTAAATACCCTACAACAATGTTTTTCTGACTTCATGCATTTCCTTTTCTGATTTACAGAGAAATGTGCATACCTCTAGAAGTCCTTTTCACTTAAGAGAACGCAGCAGTGGGCATGGAAGAACCAGTAAATGAGAATATATTTGATCTTCATTAATCTGATGATTGCATACTTGCAAATTCATCTACCCAATAAAATTTACTTGGAACCCCAAAATCAATAGTCACAGTGCTTTTGTGGTCATTCACAGATATGTGTAGACCAGTAAAAAACTTTTGCATCACCCAATATACGCTTCACCTGCTGAGGTTGAACAAGGTGATGCTCTGCTTTATTTCAGCTCTTATACTATAAACAAGTTGGGTTTTTTGTTTGTTTTTTTTTGGTTTTTTATTGTTGCTGTCTGTGTATCCTCTGTTCAGATTTTTGTGCGGTTTTTTTGTTGGTGATTTGTGGTTTTAAGTGGCCCCCAGTCATACTGCTAAAGTGCTATCTGATACCCTAAGTGCACAAAAGCTGTGATGGGCATTAGAAAATGCATGGATTGGATAAGCTTTGTTCAGGCATGAGCTACAGTGTTGTGGACCCTGAGCTCAATGTTAATGCATCAACAATATATATTATAATAAGTCATTTAAACAGAAACACAAAAACACAGATGTGGTCATTTGACAAAGATGTTATGATCAGAGGCTTGCAGGAACCTAGCCCTGTATTCTCCCCTAGGAGCAATGGGTCAGTATTTACTAATTCAGTGTTGCTGGTGAACACATAACTAATCACTGAATATGCTAGTGTTCGGTATGCTCTGTTCTATTTTTATTTCCAAAATATTATAGCAGAAAGTTTAGCTAATGAGGCTCTAAAATAGTCATGAGTGCACTGAGCAATGTGTCAGAAATTCATGCAACGTAAAGAGTGAATTTCTACAGTATTATCTAATTTAACCTGTCCTAAACAAGGCATATTCTGTCACAGTTTTGATGTTCTAATTATATTTGTCTAATATGTAGTATAATAAATATATGACTATTAAAATTTTTTAAGTGAATGCATACTACCAAAATTACCTCAGGCACCACCCTCAAATACTAACACTGACACCTGAATCACATTTGGGAAAATATTGATATATATTCCACAAAAAGTCATTACTAAATTTTTTAATAATGGCACTTTTCATAATTTTTAATAAAAAAAATTTGCCCGCACTTAAAATAATTATTTTCTTAATTCAGATTAAGATCGCTACTGTAATTATAATACAAAACAACATAACATTCAGTATGAGAACAATACAAAAAAAGTGTGATGGGATTCAAGTGAATATTCTAATAAATGATACATTAAGAAGCAGTATTTTGATGTATACCTGTAACTGTGTCAAACTGCTGAGATAATGGGTTAGGAGCCCATTTTTGATCCAATGACTCTGCATTAGTGGCAGGTGGCTGCACAGGGACGGAATGTCCCAGTAGGATGTTCTCTGCTGCTGCTGTCAGCCTGGGCCTTTGTCCTTCACTAAGTTCACCTGCACTGTATTCCAAGTCCTGTAAAAGGTAGAAACAATGGTTTCAAACCCTGTGTTAAAATCAAGTCAAGGGGCACCTGGCTGGCTCAATCAGCTGAGGGTCCCACTCTTGATTTCGGCTCAGGTCACAATCTCATGGTTTGTGGGATCGAGCTCTCCATTGGTCTCTGCACTGATAGTGCAGAGCCCGCTTGGGATTCTACCTCTCTCTGCCCCTCCCCTGTTTGCACGTGTGCATGCACACGCTCTCTCTCTCTCTCTCTCTCTCTCTCTCAAAATAAAAAAAATAATAAACTTAAAAAAATTAATAAAATCAAGTCAAAACAACAAATCTTTGTCAAGTATAATGGTCCACGCCACTTGACTGCTTTGAAGGTATTTTAGAAAGTGCTTATTATGCTACATACACACTATGGAAAAACAGGTGTAAAAATTCATTTAATCAGGCATTTAGCAATAGGCTTTGTTGCCAAAATCTTGTTTTTTTGAAGTTAAATAACCATTACCTGCTTTTCAAACTCCAAATTAGGTAGCAAAACACATAAGAAAAAAATTATTATTTATACTAAGTATTGGCACACATTACACATTGTTCATAGAGCTTAAAATTAAAAATGATAGAAAATTTACCTCTCATTCTTTATGAATGAAAATTGTCTGAACTTGTCAGGGTAAAATTTATAGTTAAACAAGTATGATGATGAGAATATACCTTAAATGATAGAAACATTACCCCTATCCAAACAATTATATTTTTTATAAGTACACAAGTTGAAGAAGACTACTTTAACCATATTTAATAAAGTTTTTTTCCCTGGGAAAGTATACAAGTACAAACACATCTCTTTATCAAATATATTAAGTAAATTTAAATACTTAAAAGAATTGGGGCACCTGAGTGTCTCAGTTGTTTAAGTATATGACTTTGGCTCAAGTCTTGATCTCGTGGTTTGTGGGTTCAAGACCTGCGTCAGGCTCTGTGCTGACAGCTCAGAGTCTGGAGCCTGCTTCAGATTCTGTGTCTGTGTCTCCCTCTCTCTCTCTTTCTCTCTCCCTCCCTCTCTGCCCCTCCCCCACTTGTGCTCTGTCTCTCTCTCTCTCTCAAATATAAATAAACATAAAAAAAAACTAGAAAGAATTAATAAGACTTCTATTTTCTTTCTGGATTAAAAATTATATATCTAATCACTACCACATTTTGTAACTCAGAAATATTCTAACTATGAGTTTGCTCATCAAGAACTGAATAAAAATTCCAAAGTCTGAAAGCTCTCATGTTTGTCATTTAAATGGGATTTAATTTCAACCAAGTGTTTTTACTAGAATATATTAAGAAATCACTGCTGAAACATCTTTGATGGCTCTATTGACTGTAAAATAAAATCTAACTTCTTAGCTCAACATTCAAGATTTTCTACAATTTTCCCCAATTCTGGTATACCTCTACCTCCTCTAGGTCCCTAATCTGACTTTTCTTGAGCAACATCAATTACCTCAACAACCTTTAAATAGAAAAGGAGTATTCTGCAATATAAAACATTTAGAGACTCTTGGGCAAAGTATAGAATGATGGAAGATATACTTCCCCTAGAAATTAATTAGAAATATTTCACAGTGCCTATTTTACTCTGCCACTACCATATAAAATATTGTGCAATAAACAGTACCTTTTCTATTGTGAATCAATTTTCTAGGTGCTTGTAATTGCTGAGCTATTTAACACCTTATAGTCTATGACCCGACTGAAGCCTTAGTTTGCCCACTCAGAAAGTGCTCTCATACTCCTAAGTACCATTGATCTTGGCAACAACCCAGGCTGCAGATACTTGTACCCAGAGTAACATCAGGGAGCACAAAGGCCCAGCTAGGGTGAAAGGTTGCAGGCAAAATCTGGCCAGGATTCATTCCTTCACCCTCTTCCCCTCCAAACACCAGGACTGGATTATAAAACCTCCATATTCCTTAGCTTATGACCTCCTTGCCCAAAATCTCTTAATAGCCTCTACAGTAGTGCCCAAGCCTTTCCACAGCCTAAAAGGTTCTTCATGATCATCTGGTTCAACCACGTTCTCCAGACTTATCTCTTTATCTAAAGTGCTATCACACTGAGATATTCAACACTTTCTAAATATTTTTTATCAGTTATCAACTTTGATTAATCATTAATCCCTCTTCTCCCCACATGACTATAACCTTACTAAAAGTAGGGGTCCTATCTCCTTCACATATTTACTATATGTGTCTGGCATCTAGTAAATATTCGGTAAATGGGTGAAGAAAGAGAGAAAGAATGAATGATCCTCACAAATCATTTAAAAGGGCTTCAGCTTTTTTCAACTAGGGAACAAGAAGGTTAGAACGGATAGTATGAATTCCTTTCAACTATAAGATTGTAGCGCTCTGACTTCAGGTCAAAGTTACAAAAGCTTTTTTTTTTTTTTTTTCTGTATTAGGATCAAACCAAGAGGAGAAAAAAAAATCACTAAGGTTAATAAGTACCTCTGAAGGGTAGACTGCTTGCTGCGAAACTAATGACTCCTGGGTCATTTTGGCAAGAAGAGAAAGAATTCCATCTGTAGGAGTCTTTTTATGGGGCATCCTAATCACTTGTCCTTCGCTGGGAGGATCGTCTTCCTGAATGAAATATAAAGACAATGAATACAGCAAAGAAATTCTATCAAGCAATTGTATTTTTCTTGATTTATGATTAATAAAACGTAGTAGTAGTTATCATGAAAATGGCCTATTAGCACATTATGGAAAGAAGGCAGACTCTATTTTCATTTAGTTCTCATTTCCATTTGACTATACTAACAACCCTCTAGTTTGCCTCAAACAGAAACACCACCATAAAGTCATTTGATTACAATTAAACTGGAGATTTATTATAATAAGCATGAAAATTGTACCCCCTGTCCCAAGTGATTGAGTTTAAATGATTCACAGATGTTTATATAGGACCATCAAGTTTCTGGCTCACAGTTTCCTGCTTCCTATTTATGCAGCACCTGAAGCAACACCACAGTGTGGTAATGGGGGCGAAGCACCATCTTAACACTACAGCTTGGACCACAGGCGAAAATAAAAACCTGCAGAAATATGCTAAGGCGCCTATAGACCTTCGAGTGTCCCTTCCAAAAGGGCTGATCTCTGGTACTTGGCTAGGGAGCAGGTACTGCAGCCCTCCCTGGAGTACCCAGACTAGGCTTCCTGGTGCTTCAAATATGACCCATTCCAAAGATGAAGGGCAGTGTGGGCCTCAGAGTCAGAGAAACTGGATTCCTCTGTAAATACCACTATTAACAAGAGTTTTAATTCCATCAATAGTATTTTTTACTTATTTTACTATTAATGAAACAAAGTTTATTAACTCTAGATTGTCATAAGTCTTTATCCCCCAGCTGTATATAAATAAATACCTCTTGGTGACATGACTTCAAGTTATTCTTGGTTTTTCAAGATGGTACTTCTGCATTTGACTTCATTATGAATTTGTAGACATTTAATTTAGGCTTAGCAAAAATATCAAATTAGAGTTCAGTTTCAAATGTAGAAAAAGAAAAGGTGTTTTCATTTAGCCCTGGTTTGGTTTAACCATTTACTTTAAACAAACTTAAACATGCTCTGGCACCATGATAAAGTTCTAAGAATGGATAAAAATGCCATAATGACATAGTAAGTAAGCCAAATATCAGTTTAATGCTTCTCTGAAAATAAAGACATCTCATTTATGCCTTCCCCACATATTATTTCATAAAAGTGATTTCCACTCTCTTCATAATGGACTTAATTACTTACAATAAATAATTACTGTTAGAGAAGTAACTGTTCCATTAAAATCTTACAAAAACTCTCCTTAATGCGTTATTTTACCCCCTGTACAGGGTAAATTGTTTTTAACAAATTTTATCACTTGGGTACATTAATTTCCAGATTAAGCATCTTTATACTGTAGAGATATTAAGTATTAAGTATCTTTAATAGTAGGAAGATGCTACCTAGCCCACAAAGCTGTCTGTTGGACTTGAGCAATGCCCCACCACACACACCTAGCCCCTTGTAACTTCAGCTTTAGGATTTAGAAAGCCTCTTATTAGAACTTAAAATTTACAATTATCATCTTAAAATGAAAAGGTCTCATTATATTATTTATATAATATATAATAATATATAATTATAAATACATATTAAATATTAAATATTATTTATATAATAAATAATTTATATTATAAATATAAATAATAAATTGTATAATAAATATATTTTATTTATTTAATATTTTAAATATTTTAAATAATAATTATAAATATTTACTATTTATTTGATATATTTGTTTATATACTTATGTTATATATTATATGTGTTATATATTTATAAATATATAATTGCACATATATATAATTATATATAGTATTTTATAGTATTATATATAATAATATATATAATGTTTATAATATAAGAATAAATATTAAATATTTATTTGTTTATATTTATTTATTATATAAATAACAGAGAGAGAGAGAGCTGTGGATCTGTCACTAAATAGCTATGTGACATGGACAAGTCATTTAACCTCAACTTCATCTGTGAAGTGAGTAGTCGCATATAACAAAGGATGCACATGAGAACACTGGGAACTTTTTCAAAATATATAGGTCTAGGCTTCTAACTGCCCACAAACATGCACACCGTACAACCCACATGACCTACCGAATCCACATATCAGAGGATGGTACCAGCAGGCATACTTTTTAAAAAGTTCCCCTGGTGATTTAATACACATTCTACCTTACATCACTTCAAGTGGTTGCTTTAAAGGAACTTCTAGCATTATGATTATAAAGGGATAGAAGGACTTTTCAAAAAATATACCAATCTCTTTGTTTTCATTATGGTCATGTATAATGACACAAATGGAAAGACAACAATGCCACCAGACTTTACTTCCAGATTTACCCAACCCCTTGAAACTACTAAAAAGTAGATGAAGTATATGAACAATTGCATTTCAAGACATGGGACATCAGGTGGCAAAAGACAGTGATTCCTGAGAGATGGAAAACAAATCAGGAGAAACGTGCGGCTGCTCCAGATTACTGTCTGTGAAAGTTTCCAGCCTGCAGCACAGGCGGGAGAACGCTGGCAGAGCTCAGTGGCTCCTGAGCTGAGAAGACAGGACTGAAACTCCAAGGAAGCTGAGACAGCAGGGGGTTCATAAGACAGGCTACCAGAAAAGTGAAAGCTGCACAGGGAGAGAACTCTGGAGATCTGCAGAGGGTGCCCTTGGAGCACTAAATACTGATCAGCACATGCATGCAGGGTAACCACATGAGGCTGGATGAACAAACACATGAGAAACGATTGGCTCTAATAGTGCCCAGGGCGTGTATACAGGCTGGAATAACAGCCGTTCCCACCAGGCGGGCTGGGAAACTACATTTAAGGCACTGGTTGGAGTGCATAGAAGGGTCTTGCCTCCAAAGTGGGGAGTGAGTACTGCTCTGGTCTTGCCCAATGAATCTTCAAAACAAGACTCAAAAGGGTAAAAACTGTCTTTAGGTAACTTAACTATATGTTTGAGCAAAGTCCAAAACTCTTTGCAAATTCCTGTAAAATGTAATTCCTATAAAACATGGATGCGAAAAAGTCAACACAAAATTTTAGCAGGTCAGGGGCACCTGGGTGGCTCAGTTGGTTAACCGTCTGACTTCAGCTCAGGTCATGATCTCACTGTTGGTGGGTCTGAGCCCCAAGTTGGGCTCTGTGCTGACAGCTGAGAGCCTGGAGGCTGCTTCCTGTTCTTTATCTCCCTCTCGCTCTCTGCCCCTCCCCCACTCACACTCTGTCTCTCTCTTTTGAAAATAAATAAATGTTAAAAAAAAAAATTAGCAGATCAAATTAAACAGCTTTTCTTAAAAAGTTTACCATACACCTACCACATTATCCATCCATTCCACTCCTAGGTATTTGCCCAAGAGAAATGAAAGCATATGTCCATACAAAACTTATACACAGATGTTTATAGTTGCTTTATTTGTGATAGTCAAAACTGGAATAAATCCAAATGTCCAGTGACAGGTAAATGGAAAAGTTGTGGTACAACCATCCAACATATTACTACTCAGCAATAAAAAGGAATGAACAATAGTTCACCCCAGTAGGGGTGACTGGGTGGTTCAATCAGCTAAGCATCCGACTCATGATTTTGGCTCAGGTCACGATCTCACAGTGGTGAGACTGAGCCCTGTGCCGGGTTCTGTGCTGAGCATGGAGCCTGCTTAAGATTCCCTCTCCCTCTTCCCTCTCTCACCTCACATTCTCTCAAAAAAGAAAAGAAAAAAGAAAAAAAAAAAAGGGAATGAACTATGATACACACTATAGTACAGATGAATCTCAAAATAATGATACTGAGTTAAAGCAATCAGGAAAAAAAGATATCCATTTCTGTTGTTTTGGAAAATGCAAACTAATCTACAGTTACAGAAAGCAGACCAACAGTTGTGGTAGATGTGGTGGATGAGAGGACTCATAGGAGATGAGGAGAAGGGATTACAAAAGGGCATGAGGACACTTTGGGGAATGATGGATGAGGATATAGTCATTATCTTGATTGCAGTAATGGCTTTACAGATGTATACATATGTCCAAAATCATCAAACTTTAAAAAAAAAAAAGAGCAACAATATCAGCAATGCTTAGCAAAGGCTATAGGTAAACATAGATGAGAGTTGAGTACAACTACCTGTCCTTGCTTAGACTGCTGAAAATATATATAAAAAGTAAAGATTTCTATTCCATCATAGTATTTCAAAAGAAAGTTCCTATTATCGTTTCTGTATGATATTTATGTATGTGATAATTGATATTACACATATTGTAATAATTATAATAATATATTTTTCAATGCCTATTTTTTGTTCCATAGTGCTGTGTAATAACTAGGAAGTGATGGTACCACCCACTGTGTCCTATTTCAGTTTCTTTTTCTTATGCCAATGAATTGAATTATTTTTAGCGCAAAGAATTATAATCCTGGTTAGGGGAAAATAACAAATATATTATAAGAAAGCTGGTTTAAACAGATAATATCCTGTTTGAAATATTGTAAAGGCAATATATCCATATGACAATTTGTACTGAGCTAGATTTTCATCATATAATTACATTACCTGTGTATTTTTGAACTACTGGAGCCACGGAGATTAATAGTTTTCTTTTCATTCTCACAATTATGATAATTAAATGTGCAAATATGATAATGAAATGTGCAAGAAATCTTAAATTCCTTCGTGGATATTCTGTTAAATTTTATACTTATAACTCAAATATTTGAGAAAAACCCTAATCAATGGCAACAAGTGTATCAAAATACTCTTTGTGTCAGAATTCAGTGGGGGGGCGGGGGGGCGGCGATAATTTCTTACCATTTCAAGGGCATCATGCAGAGTACTGGATAAGCTATCGTTTAGGTTTGTCAGACACAGTCGTCCATCTCCTAAAACTAGAAATTACAACATAAAAATTCAGAAAACAGAAGAAACATAAATTCAGTAAATAATCCGACCATAAAGCCATTACATTTAAACTTATACAATAAAAATACTGCTCTTAAATAATAATTCACAAGCTACTCAATCTCACCAGTTTTTTTTTAAGTATATTTTATAACAAAGATGAGATTTTTGTTTTACCTACCAACTGGTCATAACTTGAGACACTTGAAATTGAGAGGCACTCCTAAATACTACTGATGTAATTAAAATGGATTAAAATTAAAAACTGATTAACCTTTCAGGGCCCCTGGGTGACTCAGTCGGTTAAGTGCACAACTCTTAATTTTGGCTCAGTTCATGATCTCATAGTTCGTGGGTTCAAGCCTTGCATCAGGCTCTGTGCTGGCAGCATGGAGCCTGCTTGGTATTTTTTCTCTCTTCATCTCTCTCTCTCTCTCTCTCTCTCTCTCTCTCTCTCTCTCTGTCCCTTCACTGCTCACTCTCTCACCATCTCAAAATAAATAAACATTAAAAACAAACAAAAAACTGAGTAACCTTTCTAAAGAGCAAGTTGGCAATGTATCAGTATTTTTTTTTAATGTATCAGTATTTTAAAGGTGCATACTCTGCTTTAGCAATTCCACTTCTAGGTTTGTATTCTTTTTTTTTATTATTATTTATTTAAAAGTTTTTATTTTAAGGGGCGCCTGGGTGGCGCAGTCGGTTAAACGTCCGACTTCAGCCAGGTCACAATCTCGCGGTCCGTGAGTTCGAGCCCCGGGTGGGCTCTGGGCTGATGGCTCAGAGCCTGGAGCCTGTTTCCGATTCTGTGTCTCCCTCTCTCTCTGCCCCTCCCCCGTTCATGCTCTGTCTCTCTCTGTCCCAAAAATAAATAAACGTTGAAAAAAAATAATTAAAAAAAAAAAGTTTTTATTTTAATATTTGATTGGTGCAGGGCTCAATCCCATGAACCATGAAATCATGACCCGAGCTGAAATCAAGAGTCAGATGCTTGGGGCACCTGGGTGGCTAAGTCAGTTAAGCAGCTGACTCTTGGTTTCAGCTCAGGTCATGAGCTTGTGGTTTGTGAGTTCGAGGCCCACATCAGGCTCCGTGTTGACAGTGTGGAGCCTGCTTGGGATTCTCTTTCTCTCTCTCTCTCTCTCTCTCTCTCTCTCTCTCTCTCTCCCTGCCCCTTCCCTGCTCATGCTCTCTGTTTCTCTCTCTCAAAATAAACTTAAAAAAAAAAAAAAAAAAAGAGCTGGATGCTTAACCAACTGAGCCAGCCAGGCACCTCTAGGCATGTATTCTTTTTAAAAAAATTTATTTACTTATTTATTTTTTAACATTTATTTATTATTGAAAGATAGAGAGACACAGAGAGTGAGCAGGGGAGGGGTAGAGAGAGGGGGAGACACAGAATCTGAAGTAGGCTCCAGGCTCTGAGCTGTCAGCACAGAACCCGACATGGGGCTCGAACTCACAAACTGCGAGATCATGACCTGAGCCAAAGTCGGTCGCTCAACCAAGTGAGCCACCCAGGTGCCCCTAAAAAAAATTGTTTTTAAATGTTTATTTATTTCTGAGAGAGAGAGGGAGACAGCACACAAGCGGGGGAGGTGAAGAGAGATTGGGAGGCACAGAATCCAAAGCAGGCTCTAGGCTCTGAGCTGTCAGCACAGAGCCCAACACGGGGCTTGAACTCAGGAACCATGAGATCATGACCTGAGCCGGTCCATCACTTAACCAACTGAGCCACCTAACGTGTCCCTCTAGGCATGTATTCTATGGAAATTATCAAATAGGTGTACAAAGTATACTAAGTGTACACACATATGTGTATGTGTGTAAGAAGGGTCATCAGAGAGTTCTGTATAATATGGAAACATTGAAAACAATCTACATGCCGACCACCATGGCATTGTTTTAACAGACTACACACAACTAAAAACTGAGGTACAGCTACATGTGTTGATATAGAAAGA
Source organism: Lynx canadensis (assembly GCF_007474595.2). Taxonomy (NCBI): domain Eukaryota; kingdom Metazoa; phylum Chordata; class Mammalia; order Carnivora; family Felidae; genus Lynx; species Lynx canadensis. The sequence continues at coordinate 105,333,236 of NC_044308.2, read as the reverse complement.
TGTCCACGATATATTATTAGGTTAAAAAAAAATGCAGGTTTAAAAACAATTTATATAGTATGATTCTATTTTTAAAGCTAAAAATACACATACACATGTATTTAGGTATCTACATATGCAACAGAAAAGAAAAAGACTGGAAGGGTATATTTCAAACTATTAAGAGTGGTATTATTTCTGGAAGGTGAGATTTATGACCAAGATTTTACTTTCTGAAGTTAAGGCACAGAAGAGTTAACTTGCAGAGTCCATATTCTTTCTATTATACCATGTTTAATCTTGAAAATTAAGAAAAAAGACTTGACACAGAAAACTATTACTTGGGAATTATCATAATCTAACCAGTGAAATCAATTGATACAAGTTAACTTACTCTTGGGAGCCATTTTTTGACCACAGTTAAGTAAAATCTCTCCTTCAGAGAGGGGTCTATCTAAAGTCTCAGTTTCAGTGACAGTAATACTCAAGCTGCTCTCAGTTGTTGATGAATCAGAAGCTGGCATCTGTATGAGGGAAGGAACATTGGTGGCAGCAGAAAGTGGCATAAAAGGAACTGGAGGTTCTGGAGGTGCAGGCTGAGCAGGGAAATCCACACTCTCAGGTTCTTCATCCTTGGCCACAGACATTACACTAAGAAGAAAAAGACATATTGTGAACTTATTAGGTCACTGAAAGCCTATATTAATTTTTATATAAAAAACAGATTCAAAGAGCTCCTTTAGCAAAGTATTTCTATAATCTGCACTACTGTAATTACCAAGATTTATTTTTCCAAAATTGTTTTCATGCTTTAATCATAGGCCATCTTGAAAGTTGTACCATCTCTACAACAAATTTACAAGGTGATATAAAAGTTAACTGGTCATTGTAAATGAAGATTCATTCACTCTGTTATATATTATAACAATATATACCTTTAATCTGTTTCATAAAAAGATCTTTTAAAATGATAACTGAAGGTATAAATAAATTTGGTGAATTTTTTAAAAACTTGAAGTTTATGAAACTTCTTTCTACTAAAGTATAAAGTAGCTTATGGTTTATAAAACTTCATTTATCATTTCTGATGTTTTTAATGGGTCACATATGTCAACTTAAGATGAAATGCAGTTACTGAAAGTAAATATGTTATCATTTACATAGCTCTTGGGTGAAGTTCTTCTTGAAGAGAGTTAGGATTCTCTTCTTCCAGGGGCAGGTCTCCATCACTCCATGGCTTAGGACGCCCTGGGCCTGAGATCTTCAATTTCTCAATGGAAATCTCTGACAAAGTTGGGGTAAGAGCTGCTGCAGGAGGAGGTGTAGTAGCAGGAGTAACTGTTGGAGTATTAACAAGTGTGATGGCAGACATATCATTTCCTAAAGATTTTTTGTTTAAAGAGAAAGGAAAAGATAAAAGTCAATAAACACTCCATAGGAAGGCAAGATATGTTGTTTCAGGAATCTCTTAATATTTTGGCATACAAATAATGGTAATAATAATTAATAATAATAATAATGGCTAATAATGGGGAAATTCCCAGGTTTATTTAGTAAAGGATAAGAAAACAATCTTGAAAAGATATCACTTTTAATACTACCATGAACTTAAAAGCAGTATTAAGTGTGCATTAGATAATATACTCTTTTTTTAATAGTTTTTTGTTTTTGTTTTTTTAAGTAATTTCTTTGCGTAACATGGGGCTCAAACTCATGACCCTGAGATCAAGAGTTGCATGCTCTACTGACTGAGCCAGCCAGGTACCACTAGGAAATTAAGAAACCAGTTTCCTTGTCTCTTTACAAGAAAAAATGATTTACTAAAACCTAGTAAACAGTAGGTATGTACATATTAATCCATAAAACATAAAATAAACCATGAAATCTTATTTAGTAGTTACTAGATTAAAACTAAGTTATAGAAATAAAGTTTCTACCTTTTTCAGCAAATATTTCTTTCACAGGAATAGCTAAATCATGATCTGAATCATAGGGAGAAGAATCTGGAGTTTTTACCAACACACTCTCCTTAGGAGGTGATGAAGGTGAACGAGGAGGAGTTGGTTGTGGGGTAGGCACTGGGGTACACACTCTTGCCTAAAATAAAACAAGACAAATGGTGCTTATAATTACCCATATAAAGGTAATGTAAAACAATGAAATAAGCTCATTTAGAGATTTAACAGAATTTAAATGGAGGGGAAGAAATGGAGCCCTAACTTCCCTGGCTCTTGAACTTCCTCTAGCTGCTAAGTTTCAAGACAAGCCTGCAGAAAGCCTCAGGCCATTAAAATAGCTCTGACTCTGAAGTAGGCCCCAAAGAAATCAGAAGCTCGCTCTTCTAATATTGATAGGAAGACACAGCTGAATATACAGCTGAAGATCAAATGCAAACACAAGCTGGGTAGGCCATGTAACAGAAAGGAAGCATTTTTTTTTTTTTTTCAAACTGATGCTATTTTCCTTTTATTTATTTTTTTTTATATATATGAAATTTATTGACAAATTGGTTTCCATACAACACCCAGTGCTCATCCCAAAAGGTGCCCTCAGAAAGGAAGCATTTTAACTGACAAGATATCAAGAGCAGCTTTTTAGCACAAAAGATCACAGACTGTAAAAAGCAATGGAAGGATAAAAAAAAAGTAGGGGAGTTGAAATGAAGACAATATGGAGATAGAAATACTGGGGAAGAAAAAAGTAAACACTTTAAAATTGATTTGTTAAATGTGTAATCATTCAAATGGGTCAGAATTCAAAAAGGTACACAAGAAAGATAATGAGTATTAAATCTCCTTTCCTAGCCATGTCCCGTCCACCTAGTTCCCTTCCGCTGAGTCATCAAACATAATCTTGACTTAAATCATGTCTACAGATTATCGACAGAACAATTTCCTAAAAGTGGGACTGCTGTTTAAAGGGTTAACTGCATTTTTTATTTGAATACATATTGCCAAATTTCCCTCTACAGGGTTATGTTATTGTACACTAATCACAAGAAGATATGAGAATTCCCATTTCCCCAAAGTTTTCTACACAATGGCATTATCAAACTTTTAGAGTTTTACCAATCTAATCAGTAAAAATGAGGTTTCAGTGATTTTTTTCTTATTATCAATGATAATGACTACCTTTTTATATGTATATGGGCCATTTGTATTTCTTTTCTGTGTGTGAACTATCTAGACATGTCTTTTACCTATTTTTTTAATACACTTTTTCTCCTCCTTCTAAAACATCCTTATATAGGAGGGTAATTAGCCTTTATTCTGTACTCTGAGTTGAAAATTGATATACAATTTAGAAACCACGAAGTGTATTAAAAATTCTACAGCACTGCTTAATAATTAGCATATTCTCAACTCTTATTTTTAAATGAAAGAAATACACTGTTTTTTTTTTCGTCTTGGCTGCATAAAACTACAGCAACAAATGCACTGTTTTCAAATATAATGCCAATTGACCATCATCATGAGAGGATCTTCAAGGTATTCTACTAGTATTAGTAATGGATAATGATGATAAACAGTTATTGAGTACCAAATTCTAGACACAAGATTAAGCTATTTTCATTCATCATCTCACTATATCTTCCACAAAATCTTGGCTAAAAAGATAATAGTATGATAAAGATACAAGTCTCTCCAAATAAAACCAATCAAAACTGGATCAATTCCCATAAAAATACCAACAAAATCTTTTAAAAGCTAAATTTTAATGTATATTTGGAAGATCAAAAGGCCAAGAAAAGCCATGACAATTCTGAAGATAATGAACAATATGGCAGTGGTGGAAGGGAGCCTGCCCTCCTAGATAGTAAAAAGATTTCTGATAAAGTCTTGGTCATTTGAACTCTATGCATTTTCTCTATTATACTTGAGACTAAAGTAACAGAGCTGAGGGTTCAAATTCAGATCTTCCCAGCACCAAAGTCCATGCTCTTAACAACTGTATATACTGCCTATTTATACTGATTTTTCTACATTTTCTCATTCAATCACCCTCATGAGAGTATATGCAGCATACGGGCAGAAAGCAAACCAGTGTAATTAGTACAGAGAAAACCATAACCCCAACAACATCTGCACTGCTTGCATTACCAATGAACTAAGAAAGCGCAAACCCAAAGTATGTACCTAATCTCGTGCATAATCACATCAATTACATTATACCATCTCCATAAAATTCAAATATGTAACTTTATGCTGTTTTTTTCAAGTTTATTTTAAGAGAGAGAGAGCATGTGCATGTGTGTGTGCAGGGGAGAGGCAGAGAGAGAAGGAAAGAAAGAGAATCCCAAGCAGGCTTTGCACTGTCAGTACAGAGCCCGACTCAAGGCTTGAACTCCCAAACCACAGATCGTGACCTGAGCCGAAATCAAGAGTCAGACACTTAATTGACTGAGCCGCCCAGGTGCCCCTGTAACTTCATGTTTATACCTCAAATGACTTAGTTTAAATGTTTCACCTATATAAAATGATGCCCTCATGATCTATGAAATCAGAAGTGACTACAAAGTTTTAAACAGCTGATAGTAGTACAGAGTCCATATATATATATAACATGTATAATTCCATGTTGCTATAATAGATTAGAAACTAACACAGTATGGCTGATGAAACAAACAACAAAAGAACATAAACTATATTTTATTTTAAAGATTAAAAATATCAGTTTATATAATAACCAAAAGCAACATGTGACCATTGGCTATATCTTGAATCAAAAAAAAAAAAAAAAAATCCTATAAAGGTTATTTTGGAACAATAGGGAGATTTGAATATGGACTCTAAATTACATAGTATTAACATATCAGTGTTAAATTTCTTCAGGAGTATGATGATGGCATTTTGATTATGTAAGAAAGTATCTTCTTTTTGAGATATTGCTGATGATCAGAAGTAAAGTGTCATGATACCTGCAACTTTCAAATGATTTTTAAAGAGTATGTAACATATAAAGATAGATAAAACATGTCAAAAAGTTATCAATTGGGAGCTCTTGGGTGGCTCAGTCGGTTAAGTGTCCAACCCTTGATTTCAGCTCAGGTCATGATCTCATGGTTTGTGCGTTTGAGCCCCACATCTGTGCTGTCAGTACAGAGCCTGCTTGGGATTCTCTTTCTCTGCCCCTCCTCAGCTTGCTCTCTTTCTCTCAAAATAAAAAAAAGTTATCAATTGGTAACTACTAGGTAGAAAGTATACAGATTTTCATTGTATCATACTTTCAACTTTTCTATAGATTTAAAAGTTTTTAAAATAAAATGCTGGGGAAAATATTACTATAATACCATAGCAACAACAAAAAATCAATCTCCACCACAAACTATAATCTTATTACAATACCTAATTTACAATTTGTCCACGGTATTTTTTTTAATGTTTATTTATTTACTTATTTTTGAGAGAGAGAGCGTGAGCGAGCAAGTAGGGGAGGGGGACAGAAAGAGGGAGGCAGAGAATCCCAAGCAGGCTTTGTGCTGTCAGTGCAGAGCCCAACACAGGCTCGAAGTCACGAACCATAAGATCACAACCTGAGCTGAAATCAAGAGTCAAGATCCTTAACCGACTGAGCCACACGGGCACTCCCATCTTACTGGTTTTTAAGAGACGTATCAAAAATTCCCTAGGACTCCAAGTCATGAAAGGAAAGTCACTCCTACCGGCAAGTATGTGTTGCTTGTTGAAACATCTCCAGAAACACTTGGGGCAGCAGGCCCTTGCTTTTTTGCTTCTCTATCACCCAGCATGACAGCAATGGTCTCAGCAAGAGCTTCGTTCACAAAATGGCTAATCATGTCTGAATTCACAGGAACCCCAGCATCAACAAAAAGCTGGAGGGCACCATTGCTTGTTCCTTCCACTACAAAAAAAAAAAAAAAAAAAAAAAAGAAAGAATTTCAAAATAAGCATGTAAGAAACATACCTGCAATCCAAATCTTAATTCTTAAACTTTTAGAGATGCACACTGGGTGTTATATATAAGAGATGAATTCTACTTCTGAAACCAATATTACACTGTATGTTAACTAAAATTTAAATTAAAAATAATTACAGATGCAAACATCTGTGTTTAAGGGGGTAGGAGGAAGAATAAAAATGAAAATACAAAATTATTTATTACAAAAGAGAATAAGATGACAACTTACATAATGAACATCCTTCCTAAACAAATCAAAAGAGTGAGGAAAACACCCAGGTGAAAACTTTACTCACATGGCCTCTTCCCTACCACTTCAGAATTTAGTGATGGAAAGGATTTGTAGTCACTTAAATGTTCTCATCTGAAAACAACTCACATTTATTTCCAAGAGTAGGGTAACAGGAAACCCTATGACAGATCTTGGCCAAAATACAAAGACACAATGACTTTGGGGGATTTTAGAGAAACAGTAGCTGCTTTATAAATATGAAAACAAACCTTCCTTCTTTATAGTTTCAGATACATCAGTTACCAGCAGTACAGACTAAACCTACTCAAACTTGTATAGTGGTTTACATGCTTGATATCAGAAGCTATATAGGTAGGTATATTAATATTCCAAATAGGTAATACTTTTCATTTGTAAAAATGTTCATAAAATGCAGTAAAAAACTTCCTTAACAGACTTTACTAGATTTAAAGTGGCTATATTTCTAAAGCTCTGTGTAGAGAACATGTAAACAATGATCTATACAATTTGATGGAGATGTCATCTCTCCAAAGAGAACTTCTTAATTAGTACAACTAAGGCAGCAATATCCAGAATTCCCTAAAAAGTGAGTACAGGTATTTTAGGATCATTTGTTGAGGGATAAGTAACAGCAATTTACTCTATAGTTACCATATTAAAGATTATCAAATTTCCAATTTATATTTGGCAGTATATGTAGATATATCTTTTCAGTTCTCATAATTTATTGTTTTAGCATGACCAGAAATCAGAACATCTCTGTTATAAAAGCCAAAAGCCCTACCCAGACGTAGGCAAAACAAAAACAAACACATATGCTTTTAAATAGAAGACAGTAGGATCTAAAAATCCAGTTTGAAAATTTTAAGATTTTCATCCAGGAAAACAAATTTCCTAGATAACTTTGTTGGTCATTTTTTTCTTCCTTCCAAAAAGTGATGAAAGAAAACCTGGGGTGGTAGCAGTGGAGGAAGCATTCAAATTATACTAAATAGGAAGCATTAGCCAAATGCAACAATCAGTTGTGTGGAGTGAAGTTGGAAAATTCTGTATTAATGTAAACAGAAACAAAGAAAGAGCAGGTCGGGTTAGAAAAATGAGATACATTTGGGATACGTCAAGTTTGAGATGCCAGTGGAGCATCAAGTAGAATATTCATCAACAAACCAAACTGCAAGCTCACAGCCTAGATGTGTGGCTTAGGAGTCATCAACTGACCAAGGGTAACAAATGGCAAAAAGAGACTGAAAAAAAAAAAAACACAGAAAAGAAAGAAGACACAGCACAGAAACTTAGGGAAAATTTTTATTCAAGTAACAGGAAGAAAAAGATGAGGAATAAAGTCCTAGAGAAATTAAAAAGGTGGGAGGAACAAGAACAGAATAGATTCTAAGAAACCAAAACGAGGAGGACATTTTAAGAATTAGAGGTGGTGGAGAGTGCTCATGCTAGAGCCACGTAGGAAGATAAGCATTTGGAAAAAAGGTTATTCTTAACAATCAAATTCTGTGAGAGAGGAGTTTCATTAGGGGAAGGGCAGAAAGCTCTGTAAGGACTAAAGACAAAGTGGCAGTGTGAAAGTAAAAGCTGTAAATATGGACTCAAGTCTAGGATTTAGGCAGTTAAAAGATAGTCTAGTCTATGGAGGAAGAAAAGTAGGTAATTCTGGATGGGAGAGAAGAGGGAAAAAAAGAGGTAATAATACATAGGAATGTTTAAAAAAGAAGAACAACAAAGTTGGAGAATTTACACAATCCAATTTCAAGACTTATTTTTAAATTACAATGGGCACCTGTTGGGATGAGCACTGGGTGTTGTATGGAAACAAATTTGACAAGAAATTTCATATTAATAAAAAATAATAAATTACAATAATGTGTGTTATTGACATAAAAATAGACTTGCATATCAAGGGACAGAATAGAAAGCCTAGAAACAAATTCATACATATTTAGCCAACAGATTTTCAGCAAAAGTGTCAAGGCAATTCATCAGGGAAAGGATAATCTTTTCAACAAATAATGCTAGTAACATTAGACTTCCATATGCTGAAAAAAAAATCTTTGTATATGGTATAAAGTAGGGATCAAAATTAACTCAAAATGTACCATAGAACTAAATGTATAGTCTGAAGCCATACATCTTCTGGAAGAAAAGATAGGAGAGAAAAGCTTACTGATCTTGAGAAAGATTCATAAGTAATACACCAAAAAAACCACAAACTATAAAAGGAAAGTTGATAAATTAAAATTAATCAAAATTAACCTTTTGGTTTTCAAAAGATAATGTTGAGAAAACAAAAAGGCAAGATAAACTAGAACGTATTTGCAAAATATATCCAACAAAGGACTTGTATCCAGAACAAATAAAGAACTTCTACAACTCACTAACAGGAAGAACACAAAACTCAATTTAAAAATGGGCCAAAGATTTAAAAAGACATTTCACCCAAGTGAGTATAGACATGGCAAATAAGCACATGAAACAATGTACATCATCAGTCATTAGGGAAAAGCGCATAAAAATCACAATGAGCTATCTCTACATACTTACAGAATGTCCATAATTAAAAACACTAACAAGACCCAGTGGTGGTGAGGATGTGGAGTGAGTGGAGCGCTGAAACACTGCTGGTTGGGAATGCAAACTAAAACACCCTCTCTAAAGACATTTAGTAGTTTCTTACAAAGTTAAACATCTATTTGCCATATGACCAAGGGAAATTAAAAGATGTATCTAAAAAATATGCTTGGAAATATCCACATCAGAGCTTTATTTATAATAGTCCCAAACTAAAAGACTACAAATTTCCATCAACTGGTAAATTGATTAACAAATTATGTTACAGCCATATAATGTAGTATTACTACATACATAAAATGTGATTGTCAAGCATGATGCTAAATAAGGGCAGACACAAAAGACAACCTACTGTATGTTAACATACATAAAAATCTAGAAAAGGGGCGCCTGGGTGGCGCAGTCGGTTAAGTGTCCGACTTCAGCCAGGTCACGATCTCGCGGTCCGTGAGTTCGAGCCCCGCGTCGGGCTCTGGGCTGATGGCTCAGAGCCTGGAGCCTGTTTCCGATTCTGTGTCTCCCTCTCTCTCTGCCCCTCCCCCGTTCATGCTCTGTCTCTCTCTGTCCCAAAAATAAATAAACGTTGAAAAAAAAAATTTAAAAATCTAGAAAAGGCAAAAATACAGTAATAGAAGGCAGATCAGTGGTTGTTAGGGCCCAGGAGGCATGGAAAGGAGTTAGGAATGGACTATAAAGTGGCAATGAGGGAACTTTTTGGAATGATGTGTTTTTCTACATCATGATTATGTGGCTAATGTACAGTAGTGTTCTTTTATCAGAACTCATCAAACTGCACACTCAGAATTGGTGAATTTTATGGCAAGTAAACTATACCTCAAAAAAGCTGATAGAAAACGAGGCAGAAGATCAGGGGAAGAGGGGGAGGAGGAAAAGGAAGAAGAAGGAAGGGAAGAAGACAGAAGAAAAGGAAGAGGAAGGAGAATACGAAGAAGAGAATGATATAGGTTCCATAAAGAAAGAGGCTTGTTTATCCATTTAGTGAATACCTAAAGTCTTATTAGGTGTCAGTCAGAGGCTAGGCACTAAAGGAGAAACATCGGTAATCCTGAGTAATTAATAGTCTAGTAAGTGAGGCAGATATGTACACCAATCATAATCCAATCTGATAATTCCATAACAAAGATATATACAAAGTGCTATGGGAAATAACAGAGAGATTTGGGGTGGGAGGGATGGAGGGGTGGAACAATAATAATAATAATAATCTGAATGCTGCAGTATGAAATAAGGGGATGAGAGAACCTCCACTACAGAGAACACGGAAGGGATTATTAGAAGGAAGAGCTTATCTTTTGTCAGCTGAAGACTACTTGACCTCTAAGATACATAAATCCACAACTTGAAGGTTTTATCCTTTAATAACAAAAAAATTTAAAAGATTCCATTTCACTTACCTATGTCAGAAGTCAATGGTTCACTTGCCTCACTGACTGAAGCACTGACATTAGCTATGGACTGTTGTTGGATTGGAAAGAGCCCAGAGATAATTCTTGACATTATTTCTTGTTCTACCCTGGGGGATAAAAGTTGAGGATTCCTAAATTTGATTGAAATGTATGAAGTGTTAGAAATACCACCCTTAAAAATAAACTTTACCCATGGACACTAACATTTACATATGAAAGTAGTGATTCTGAAAGTTGAATCTGGAGAGAAGAAATAAATCAAATATGTCTCCTAGCAAAATAAACCACATGAAACAGAATCTCCATGTGGGAGATAGCTTTAAATTTGATTTAATGAACTTTCAGATTACTCTAATGAAAAGTTTAACAGACCTCCTAAAGTCATAATAAAGTTTAGGTCAAGAATTATCTGACATATCCTGTACCTAAAATGTTGGGTTCCCTACTTGGAAAGCACCCATATAAAACCACACAAGATAAGAATTAGAAAAGAAGTCCAGCTGCCCCCTCTTCAAAGAAATAAATATATAGACTGTGATACAGGTCATTTTCCTCTTTAAAAGCTAAGATAATTTATTTCCAAGATCACTTTTAGGAAGTAGAGAAAGAAGAGGAGGAAAAAGAAGGGGAACACAAGGATACTGCTTCTGTACATTTCTTTAGAGCAGCCAAGAGGCTGATATAAACTATTATTAAAGAAGTAATAGATATTCATTGTAGATAAATTAGAATATATGTAAAAGTTAAAAAAATAGATAAGGCTCACACATAATCTCAGATTCAGGGACAAACACAACTAACAATTTGGCATACTGTTTTTCAAATTTTTTCCTATGCACATTTATTTTTGAGGGAAGTCTTGTAATTATTAATATCTTTCAACATCACTAAATATTCTTGATTAATATCTTTCAATTTCATTAAATATTCTTCTAAATTTAATCTTGATAGCTATTACTATTCAGGTGTTTATTCCATAACTTCTTTAAGGTTTCTCACAGGTAAAAACAGGATAAAAATAGAGTTCCTAAGTTTACAGAAGTAACAAGCAGAATAATGCCTTGTTTATAGTAAACACTGTAGGTGCTAAGTAGTGTATGGTCTAGTAGCAGAACCATTATTATATCCTCAGGATAAATTTCTGGCAGTGAATCACTGGATTAAAGAATATGTACAGAGGCACCTGGCTCATTTGGTGGAGCATGTAACTCTTAATCTTGGGGCTGTAAATTGGAGCCCACACTGAGTATAAAGATTATACTTTTTAAAAAATCTTAAAAAAGAAAAAAGAATATGTACATTTTTAAGGCTTTTGTTACTTAACAATAGCCTCTTTTGCCATAATAGAAAGCCAAAACATAAATATTCAAGAAAAGAAACAATACCTTCAACAACTAGTTAAAACCCTCACCTCACATCAAAGAGTTTACAGTAACTGTAGCAAAGGAAAGTTTAATAAACAAAAGAAAACAAGGAAGATTTCCAGCCAAAACTTAATACTTTATATTTCCTACTACGATTCTGTTCACACCAACTGTAAACTCACCACTGAATTAAGCTATTTTCCAATGTTTCTTTTCTCTGAATTACTTTATCCAGAATATCAGTAGTGGGCTGAACAGTAGAAACAACTGGCGGAAAAGGAGGACCATTATATTTTGTAGAAACAACTTTAACACTTCTGTTAAACTCCAGAATTGGTTCAGAGTATTCTGGAATTTCATCGGGTTTTTCCTCTTCCTGGTAATAATAATAATAAAAATAAAACCTATAATATTTCTGTATCTGTTTAACATTTACTGGTGACAAGTACAGACAGGGAACTTAGGTCAGTGAATTAACCAACACTTCTACATTAATCAACCGCATTTCTAATTAGGTGGTATCATATTATTTATGATATATACACATTTGTCATACAGATCAAATTGAAGACCCTTAATTATACAATTATTTTAAAACCAAATGTTCATTTTAAGCAGTTATAAAACAAATTAGATAACATGGTTATTCCTGCATAAAACACTTCAAAATTTCCCTCTAGAAATTTATTAATTTATTATCATAATAAAACTGATGTTTCCAAATATAACTGCTTCTTCTTTCTGAAACTAAAATTTACATTTACATATGTAGGTAGGTTATCTTACACATTATTTGTACCATCACATCATGATCAAAGGACTCACTTCTGAAATTTTTAAAATTTTCATTATGAAAATATCATATATGCTTAAAAGTACACAAAATAGTGCTTGTACACTGTATCTGTTATGTATAAATTACACATATCCCATTTATCTGTTCCCCAGCTTTAACAATTATCAACTCAGCTAAATTGTGTGATCTATACTCTCCATCTTCTTTACCCTTCACATAAAATTTTGAAATAAATCATAGATATCATTTTACCTATAAATAATTTAATATGAGTATCAAAAAAATTAGGACTCTTTAAAAATTCTAACTAGGGGCGCCTAGATGGCTCAGTCGGTTAAGCAACCAACTTAGGCTCAGGTCACGATCTCACAGCTTATGGATTCTATCCCCGTGTTGATATTAAAAAAAATTTTTTTTAAAGAATATTAAGAGACCTGCAACGTATTAAAGTTTTTTGTTCCCTGGTATGTCTTCTCATGTGAACACCACATGAGTGTTTCAAAGACAAGAATCTTATTTATCTTTATATGTCTAAGGCCTAGCAAAGACATTTGACAACTATTTTTTTCAATGTACAAGTGAAAGGAATAGTTTTAGAAATAGCAAATGGTTTGGAGTTCAAAGACAAGTGTTCCTACCTCGGCTTTGCCACTTAGTAGTTGTGGGCTTCATTTCCTGATGGGAGGATATTTATTGAGTTACAATCTTTATTTAGTTATTTTGTTTGTTTATTTTTTAATGTTTATTTATTTTTGAGAAAGAAAGCACTAGTGGGGGAGCGGCAGAGAGAGGGAAACACAGAACCCAAAGCAGCTCCAGGCTCTGAGCTGTCAGCACAGAGCCCAAGGTGGGGCTCCAACCCAACTTTGATCAGCTGTCCAAAGATAAGGCTGGGAAACTAACACAGATCATCCAGCAGAAGGACGTGTAGATACAAGCTCTTCACACTAGAATTCTAGAATTGGCTTAACCAACTGAGCCACCCAGATGCCCCATGATCTCTTAATATTCTAAAACAGGGTTTGATTTAATGATGAACAAAACTGGTCTTAGTTCTGAAAGTTCTGAAAGAACATAAGAACATATGAACAAATGTCTTTAAATTCTATTGACATATTATTATTCAAGCAGGTTCTATGATCTTTTCCCATCCATCATAGTTCACTTCCTCCTATTTTTCCCTTTCTCCTATTTTACCATTTCTATCATTTCTATAACTCTTCCTGTTATACGGGCTCTTCTCTTGGATTTTAGACCCCTCACAACTTTTTCCCTCAATATGAACTAACTGGTGACCTTGCCAATAATCCAGAAATCAAACAGATAAGTGTAACAGAATGAAGAAAGGACAGATTGGAGGGAGGGAAGCCAAAGGAAATGGAATGGAGGAAGAAAACAGGAAGCAGGAGAGATGAGATATAGATGGGAAATAGCTGATAATCATTAAGTTTCCTTGAGGCAGCTAGGTGATCTAGATGAAGAGAACACTGTACTATACAATAATAACCATAATTTTAAAGTAACATATATTTATCTAAAAAGTAAAGGGAAGTTTCTCAAAGCACTGTAACATAATATTGATGGTCAAAATATACTCAAACCATCAGGAACACGGCAAGGATGTGTCCTCTCACCAGTCCTTTTCAACATTGTACTAAGTCCTTGCTAACACAAATAGACAATAAAAGGAAATAAAAGGTATTGGGAAGGAAGAAATAAAACGATCTTTGTTTGCAAAGGAAATGATTGTCTATGCAGACATTCTATTGTCTACATAGACATGTCTATATAGATTAATCTATTTAGAACTAGAAGAAAAAACAACTCCTGGAACTAATTATTGATTATAACAAGTTTGCAGGATACAAGGTCAACATAAAAATATCAATCATTGTCCTATATGCCAACAATGAACAAGTGGAATCTGAAATTAAAAACAAATACCATTTACATAAGCATCCAAAAAAAAAAAAAAAGAAATACTTTAGAATAAATCTAACAAAACATGTACAAGAACTATTTGAGGGAAAGTACAAAATTCTAATGACGGAAATCAAAGAAGAACTAAATCAATAAAGAGATATTATACTATGTTCTTAGATAGGAAGACTCAATATTGTCAGGATGTCAGTTATTCCCAACTTGATCTATATATTCAAAGCAATGCCAATAAAAATCTCAACAACTTATTATGTGGTTATCAACTGACTCCAAAATTTATATGGAGAGGCAATAGAACTAGAATAGCCAACACAATATTGAAGGAGAAGAATAAAGTTGGAGGACTGACACTATTCAACTTTAAGATTTACTATAAATCAATAGTAATCAGGAGAGTGTGGTATTGATGAAAGAACAGTCAAAGAGAAGAATGGAACAGAATAGAGAGCCCAAAAATAGAACCACATAAGTATAGTCAACCGATCTTTGACAAAGGAGCAAAGGCAATACAATGGAGCAAGGATAGTCTTTTCAACAAATAATACTGAACAACTGGACACCTACAGGGAAAAAAAAATGAATATAGACACAGACTTTATACCTTCCACAAAAATTAACTCAAAATGGATCCTAGACTAATTGTAAAACACAAAACTATAAAAGTCCTAGAAGAGAACATAGGAGAAAAATGAGATAACTGCGGGTATAGCAATGACTTTTTAGATATGCCACCAAAGGGATGATCCATGAAAGAAAAAATCAGCTAGACTTCATTCAAATTAAAAACTTCTGCTCTGTGAAAGACAACATCAAGAGAATAAGAAGACAAACTGCAAACTAGGAGAAAATATTTGCCAAAGGACAAATCTGATAAAGAACTCTTATTCAAAATATACAAAGAACTCTTAAAACTCAACAATAAGAAAACAACCCAATTTTGAAAATAGCACTCATCAAAGAAGATATGCAGATGGCAAATAAGCATATGAAAAGGTGCTCCACATCATATGTCATCAGAGAATACAAATTAAAACCACAATGAAATGCCACTACATAAAATCTGGCCAAAATCCAGAATACTGACAGCATCAAATGCTGACAAGGATGTGCAGGTGCTGGTACAGGAAAATGGTACAGCTACTCTGGCAAACAGTTTAGTGGCTTCTTATAAATCTGAACATACTTTTACCATACAATCCAGCAATCATCCTCCCTAATATTTACCCAAAGGAGTTGAAAACTTATGTCCACACAAAAATCTGCACACAGATGTTTACAGCAGCTTTATGCATAACTGCCAAAACTTAGAAGCAACCAAGATGTCCTTTAGTAGGTGAATAGGTAAATAAATGTGATATATACAAACAATGGAATATTATTCAAAACTAAAAAGAAATAAGCTACTAAGTCATGAAAACATGGAGGAAGCTTACATGCATATTACCAAAAGAGGACAATCTAAAAAGGCTACACACCATACGATTCTAAGTATATGATATTCTGGGAAAGGCAAAACTATGGAGACAATAAAAAGATCAGTGGTTGCCAAGGATTGGACATGAGTCAGGAAGGAAGGAACAGGTAGAACACAAAGGATTTTAGGGCAGTGAAAATACTCTGTCTGATACTATAATGACAGATACATTTGTTCAAGCCCATGAATATACATATATCATCAAGAGTAAACTTTAGGGTAAACTATGGACTTTGAGTGATTAAGATGTGTCAATGTAGGTTCATCAATTTTAACAAATGTTCCACTCTAGTGGGGGATGTTAATAGCAGGGGAGTCTATGCATGTGTGGGGGTAGAAGGTATATGGGAAATCTCTGTACTTCCCTCTTATTTTTGCAGTTTTAGTGAACCTAAAACTGCCCTAAAAAATAATAATAATAAAGCCTTTAAAGAAAAGATAATCATGTAAAAGAATGCTGGTAGAAAAATAATTTCTCATGGTTTCTAAGCTTTGTTACCTGTATGATATCAATTACTTCATCAAAGTTCGTTCCTGGAAACTTCACCTCTTCTTCATCTACCTTCATAAATTCTGAATTCTAAGAAAACATTTTTGAAAAGATTTTGTTGTGCTTAATATCTTTTTAATTCATGTATAATTTATCATATTTCTACCCACAACATAAACTTGTCATTTCATGGTCCTATTTTTAAATTTTAATATCCTGTTTAGAATTGATTTCATTAAGTAAATGAAATTCAAGATAGTCCTCAAGCCATCAAGTTTCATCTCAATAGCTATCAAAAATTAAATATAAGTTTCTGTCAATGACTCCACCAAAAATGCAATTTAAGTCAATTGATAAAGTTGATAGGATTGTAATTTCTCTCCTAGAGTTAAACAAAGTGTTTATATGTTAGATATATAAGTACACATATATACACATTCACAAAAAGACAGATACAGAATCAAATAAATTAGATAGTTATTTTACAAATTTAGCCTCTAGGCTTCACTTGATATAATCCAGTCCCCAAAACCATATTAGCTCCTTCCTGAGAGCAGAATGATAAACAGTCCAAAAAATTATTTGTAATCATATGTTTTAATAAACATCTGGTGAAAAAAATCACTGATGAAAAAATTCAATTAGGCATAATTGCCATTTAGGGTCAGTTCTACTTTACTATTTCGGATCATGAAAAATTTTTGGCGGTCTCCCTCTCCTTAAAATTGTATCCTTGATGACATTTGCTTACAATAGATGAAAGCTGGGGGAAATTACAGTATTATTTCACTGTATAGTAAAGTTAGAGCTTCATTATTCAATAGCAAATAAATACTAGGGAGAAATGCCAATTTTTGCATCGTATCAATACTATATTGAAAAAGCAACATCCCAAATCATGAACTCCAAATGTGACTATGAATTCACATTCAGGAACCTATAATTTAATTCCTTGTTTAAATCAAGTTTCTTCTCCAAAGAGATAGAAATCCTCTATTCATATATGAGAGTCTTACAACTTAAGTTACACATAAAAAGTTACACTAAGGATTATCACTTTCACAGTGTTTATAAACACAAGGATCTTAAAACCAACTTCCTTTTTCAAGTTCATCAGCAATTCCAGATTAATTTTGAATCCTTTCCTTAAAACCGAAATTATTATAATAGATTATAATTATAATGGGAGACTTTTCATGGAATAATATTAAACTCCATAGTCAGATATTACTCAAAACTATAAGATAAATTTCTGAATACCTGTACCCAGGTTTTCAGAGGAGGACATGCTTCTTTGGGACTAGTCCAAGATGAGTCGACATCAGCACTACCATTCGAAATGCTATCAATATCCACATTGGGTAACACCTTAAACGGAACATAACATCCAGTTTATCATTTTGACTCAAATATTTGTCAATCTATACATTAATAACATATACTTTTTATTGTGAAGTCAATGCATGACAAATTTTTTGAGTTATGAAAGCATATTTTACAAAATTTAGAAAATAAAGGGGAACACACAAAATCCTACTATCTTTACTTTTTTAATGTTTATTTTTGAAAGAGAGAGAGAGCAAGCAGGAAAGGGGCAGAGAGAGAGGGAAACAGAGAATCCCAAGCAGGCTCCATGCTGTCAGCGCAGAGCTTGACATGGGGCTTGGACTCATGAACTGTAAGATTACGACCTGAGCTGAAATCAAGAGTCAGATGTTTAACCGACTGAGCCACCCAGGCACCTTCAAAATCCTAACACCTTAAATTATTTTCACTCCTCCTTCTATCTTTTTACTATGTACTCATGTATGGCTAAAATCTAACACAGTTTCATTTCTTTCTTTTTTTTTTTTAATGTTTGTTTATTTTTGAGAGAGAGGGAAAGAGCACAAGCAGGGGAGGGGCAGAGAGAAAGGGGGACAGAGGATCTGAAGCCGGCTCTGTGCTGACAGCAGAGAGCCCAATGCAGAGCTCAAATTCATGAACTGTGAAATAATGACCTGAGCCAAAAGTTGGACGCTTAACCAACTGAGCCATCCAGGTGTCCCCAAAATAATTACATTTCTGATTTCTCATTGTAATTAAAATCATAAGCACCTTTCTTGATTCCGTAGAATCTTCATAATTATATATTTTTTAAGTTCATTTATTTATTTTTGAGAGAGAAAGGGACTGCAAGCACAAGTTGGGGTGGGACTGAGAGAGAGGGAGAGAGACAATCCCAAGCAGGCTCTGCACCGTTAGTGCAGAGCCCATTGTGGGGCTCAAAACCACAAACTGTGAGATGATGACCCGAGCTAAAATCAAGAGTTGGACACTTAACTGACAGAGCCACCCAGCTCATAATTATATTTTAAATAACTGTGTATTTCAACAAATATACATGCCTTAATTATTTAACCACTTTTCTGTTGGCAAACATTTAAGATATTACTAGTATTTCCACTATTATACATATCACCATAAAAAACTTCTTCATACATACAGGGTTTTTTTACCCCTAAACTTTGAATTATTTCATTATGCTAGATAGACAGAGACTAGATTAAATTCCGAAGTCACTGACCATAAATATTTAAAAGTCTTGGTAATTAATGCCAAAATGCAACCCAAACAAGTTCTATTTAATGTCATCAAAAACAGGGGTGCCTGGGTGGCTCAGTTGGTTAAGCATCCGAGTTGGCTCAGGTCTTGGCTCAAGTCATGATCTCATGGTTTGTGAGTTTGAGCCCTGCCTGGGGCTCTCTGCTGACAGCTTGAAGCCTGGAGCCTGCTTAAGATTCTGTGTCTCCCTCTCTCTCTGTGTCTCCCCTACACACATTCTGTGTCTCTTTCTCTCAAAAATAAACATTAAAAAATTAATGTCATCAAAAACATAATTATGTTTTACCGCTTTGTCCAAATTAAATAATATAATTGTTTAAGTAATAAGTTTTTAAATGGAAGTATATCATTGTTATTTTAATTTGCATTATCTTGGTGACCAGAAAGATTGAAATTACTCATTTTCTTGGTTATAAACTGTATTTCCTTTTCTGTATTTATATTCTTTGAATATTTCCAGATTTGCAACTGCTTTCTTATTAATTTATGCAAGTTTTCAGATTTAAAAACTGATCCTTTCTAGCATATTCCTTTCATCTATTCTCACTGTAGTTTTCCTTTTTGTATCGGAATTTTTTACATTAACTTCAGTTTTAGATTTTATAGATTCAAATCTATTCTTTTATCATATGTAGGTTTTCTTTTCTCATATCCAGACTTAACTTTAGCCTTGATAAAAATTCCATGCAATTATCTTCTAATTTTGTTGTTTTTATGTTTTACAGTTATACTTTCACCTATTGCCTATTTAGAATTCATGTGCCATACAGTAAGAGGTTAGAGTCTTAAACTGATCTATTTTCCACACTGTTAACTAATTATAAAATATAATATTCCGCTTACAAGAATCCTATTGCCCACTGATACATGAAGTATCTACCACATACTAGGCTCTTTTTTTAAATTTTTTTTATTTTTTTAAGTTTATTTATTTATTTATTTGACGCAGGGCTAGATCCCACGAACTATGAGATCATGACCTGAGCCAAGATCAAGAGTTGGATACACATATGCTAACAAACTTGGATGTAAATTTAAAAAATAAATTAAATAAAAATTAAAAAAAAAAAAAGAGGACACATAACTGACTGAGCCACCCAGAGCCTCTCTTTTTTAAAATTTTTTTTTTCCTTCAACGTTTTTATTTATTTTTGGGACAGAGAGAGACAGAGCGTGAACGGGGGAGGGGCAGAGAGAGAGGGAGACACAGAATCTGAAACAGGCTCCAGGCTCTGAGCCATCAGCCCAGAGCCTGACGCGGGGCTCGAACTCACGGACCGCGAGATCGTGACCTGGCTGAAGTCGGACGCTTAACCGACTGCGCCACCCAGGCGCCCCGAGCCTCTCTTTTTTAAATAACCAAAGCTATTATCTGAAATACTTCGTTATACAGGTTCAAATATCAAAATGATCCTTAAATCTTAAGTCATTAAATAGTATCAAGTCATTACATAATCATTAAGTAATATCAAATAAAATATCGAATCATTAAATAATATCAAACATCAAAATGACCCTTAAGTTCAAACTAAAAAAAAACAGACAAAAAAATAAAACTCATGCCTTGTGATGGGGCTTTTTTAAATTACAATTTGACTTAAATTATACATTAACTTAGGAAGAATGGAAACTTGAATAATTAATCTTAACATATAAGTTCCCTTTCTATTCATTCAAATCTTGTATATATTTAAAGTCATACTCATTCTTTTAAAATTAATTATAATACACTCTTGAACTGTTCCCTTTGGAATATCATCATGTCACCTGGATATGAATCACTAGTTTAGAACAAGTAGCTTAAATCATGTAGAACGAGGATCGAGATATCATGTTAATATCATAGTTTTAAAGAACAAAAGGCCCATGATGAAAGCAAATTTTTCACAAAGCAATGTAACAGATTTTAAGTGCTAAATTTTCTTCCCTTAAAATTGTCTATTCGTGCACCCTGGCATACCTGTACAGTAAGCTGAGGAGGATCCTTTTTTTCTGACTTCATTTCTATAACTGCAATGTTAGGTTTCTTTACTCCAGTTTCCGTTTTTCGAGATGATGGAGGAATAGAAGTAGTCACTGTTACAGGGTGTGGCTTGTTTACAATTACTCCAGTGGGTGGCATGGAATCACTATTACTTTGGGTTTGTCCTAAAGAGTTTGGGGAAGAGATGTGTTGACCATTTCAGAAATAAAGGGTAAAATCAAATACGTAACCTGGATGTTTATGGCTGAATTCTCATCTAAAAACCGAGTGCTAACTGCAGTCATCTCTCCTTCTATTATCATCACCGTCAACATACTCACCATGGCTTCCCTTCAGCAGTGACTCACATTTACCAGGCACCCATATGTGCCAGACACTTCACATACACTATCTGGCCCTCAAAATAAGCCTAGGAGGTGTTCATGTTATCCACATTTCACAGTTGAAGAAATAGGTTTAGAAACAACAGAATTGGTCAAAGTCCATGCCTGTTTATAAGTGACAGAGCTACGAGTAATATGTAGTGCATTACATCGGATTACTTTTATTCTCAAATCTTCATAGAGCAACCATGGACAGAAATAAAACCAACAATAAAATACTAGTGATTGACTACCAATAAATAGCACATATACCCACTATTTAGTAGTTATCACAGCTGTCAGAAACTTAGCTTTCACTTCAAAAGTTCTACTTATTTCCTACATTTCAAAGTAAAGAGGGACAATACAGTACATTCTTTAGAAGCATAGACTCTTTATAAAGCCAGACTGACTGGGTTTGAATCCCAGCTCCACTCAAGTTATGTGGCCTTTGACAAATTACTTAATTTCTCTGTGCCTTGGTTCCTTCATCTATAAAACTGGTATATTACCATGGGTTTTACAGGGTAGATTAAATAAATTGGTATATATAAAGTGCTTACGTCTATAGCTGGCACACACCAAGGATTAGCTACTACATTAACAGAAGGCATGTTTGAACAGACACAGCTACCAAGGTGACATGTCACTAACCCATAATATCATAAATGAAAAATTCCCTCCTATGTTGGAAAATGTCCATATTTAAATCATTCAACAAAATTAAGAAAGAATAGCAAGGACACCAAAAGAAAAAAAACTGCTAACTATATTTTAAGAGTTAGTGTGGGAGCAAAAATGATTTGTTAAATTTTTACAGTCATGAGTCTGAGAGACCTCAGATAGGTAAATAACCAACTATTGGCCTAGGAGACACAACCACACAATTTTTACTTACCACAGCCTAGTTCAAAAGTACATAAAACTTACTTTAAAGTACTTCACCTAACACATGACACTGAACTACTTAGAATGTTTGAATTCTTTAATTATTATGAATATCTAGAACATATCTAAACATTTTATTGCTTTGTTTCATCTATAGCAATGTACTATAAAATAGCAAAGGAATGTTTCCTGTGAATGAAACTTTGGTGAGAGCCCATTATTTCAGAGACTGCTATTATACAAAATAAGACACATTCTGAGGCCCTACCCACAGATACAACACATAGATGAAAAGGTAAGGGACTATCACGTCATTTTGAAAGTTCTGCCACTGTTGATAAGAATTTAAAATTTACCCTGTGTATTTTGTTGGGACTTACCTAAAAGAATAGCCATTGGAATTAGGTGACCTTCCAGTGTACCTGAAAGAGTAGGCATTTCTCTGCTTGGGCTGAACAAGTAATGCTGATCACCAGGAGGCAGCATCATAGGAATGGAGTGTTGCGATTTAGAATCCATTTTCACAGGTTTCATTGCATAAAAGTCAGTTTGTGTTCTTATTGACTTTACTTTAGTGCCTATAATAATTATCAATGGCAGATACTTTAAAATATTGTTTGAACATCTACTATCCAGCCAGCTAGAAATACAGATCTTTACAGAAAGATCTCCTTCTATATAATAAAGTTACAAGGCTCCCAAATAGAAGTAACATATAAACCAGGGGTTGGCGAAACCTTTTTCTTAAATGGCCAGACAGTAAACATTTTAGTCTCATGAGCCATGCAGTCTCAGCTACATGTCAATTCTGCTACTACAGCATGAAAGCAGTCATAGGCAATGCACAAATAAATGTGTGGCTATTTCCAATACTATTTATAAGAACAGGCAGCTGGGGATGCCTGGGTGGCTCAGTTGGTTAAGCGTCTGACTTTGGCTCACATCATGATCTCATGGTTCATGAGTTTTGAGTCCGTGTTGGGCTCTGTGCTGACAGCCTAGAGCCTGGAGCCTGCTTCAGATTCTGTGTCTCTCTCTCTGCCCTTCCCCAGCTCGTGCTCTGTCTCTCTCTCTCAAAAATAAATAAACTTAAAAAAAAAACAAAAAAAAGAACAGGTAGCTGACTCGCAGGCCACGGTTTCTGAACCAATGAATATATGTAATAACTTCTTCAACTATTATGACAAGACAGATTCAATGACTAGGAAAAAAATGTTGAGTAAAAGATTCAGAATATTCAGACTGTATTATTTATTTAACCCATTACATATTTTCCCTTATGGGTACAAAAAAGTTAATGATCATATTTGGAATTGGATTTTTTTTCATCCTCTCATTA
The DNA here is from genome assembly GCF_007474595.2 of Lynx canadensis. Taxonomy (NCBI): domain Eukaryota; kingdom Metazoa; phylum Chordata; class Mammalia; order Carnivora; family Felidae; genus Lynx; species Lynx canadensis. The sequence goes on along the minus strand of NC_044308.2, from coordinate 105,309,836 downwards.
CATCTTTACTCATGACATAATTCTGAATAACCAGCCTTTAACCTTTGAAATTATGTACAGATAATCAAATTATATACCTATTAAAATCTTATAGGAGTCAATATCATTATACACTTTTTCTATTCCTATGTATGAAAATCTATAGACATTAAATCCTGAGTTCTTTTTTTTAAGTTTTTTTGTTGTTGTTGTTGTTGTTTTTAGTAATCCCTACACTCATCCTGAGGCTTGAACTCACGACCCTGAAATCATGAGTCCCACGCTGTTCCAACTGAGCCAGCCAGGCACCCCTGAATCCTGAATTCTTAAAAAATTAGAAATTTGTCTGATTTCTACAGAACCTGAGGAAAGTGAAGAAAAGTAAAAGTATAAAGGAAAATAAACTATTTTCTAAATAAACTCCTGACATTACTACCTTTTTTCTTTTAATATGGGAGTAATTTTATGAATCTGGACTGTTAAACATAGATTTATGATCCTAGGAAGAAACATTTTAGTACCACATCTATATTTTTTTCATTCTGTTGTCTAGTATTCATTTATTCAATTAAATGAATATTTTTCTTGAATGTTCATTTAAAATTTTTTCAGCATTTTATATGTTAGGCATTGCCCCAGACACAGGAAATAGAGTAATGAATAAACCAAACGTACTCACTGAGTTTACAGTCTAGTAAGGAAAACAATCGATAAGCAAATAAAAATATAAAATCAGACATTTTCCTAAAGAAGGCATACAGGTGGCCAATAAACACATGAAAAGATGCTAATATCATCAGGGAAATGCAAATCAAAACTAGAACAAGATTATCACCTTACACCTGTGAGATAGCTAAAATAAAAACACAAGAAGTAACAAGTAAATGTGGAGAAAAAGGACCCCTCACACACTGTTGGTGGGAATGTAAACTGGTACAGCCACTGTGGAAAACAGTATGCAGTTTTCTCAGAGATTTAAAAAATAGAAACACCATATGATCCAATAATTCCACTACTGTATATTTATCCAAAGAAAACAAAAACACTAATTCAAAAAGACAAATGCACTCCTGTATTTACTGCACCATTATTTACAATAGCCAAGATACAGAAGCAACTCAAGTGTCCGTTGATAAACAAGTGGGTAAAAAAGATGTGGGGTGTATGTGGGTGTGTGTGTGTGTGTGTGTGTGTGTGTGTGTGTATGTGTGTGTATATATATATATAGCGGAATATTATGCAGCCATAAAAAGGATGAGTTTGTGCTATTTGAGAAAACACGGATGGACCTAGAGGTTATTGTTTTAAGTGAAATATCTCAGAATGAGAAAGACAAATACCATATGATTTCACTCATAAGCAGAATCTAAAAACAAACACATAAACAAAAAGCAGAATCAGACACATAATAACACAGAGAATACACTGATAGTTTCCAGAGAGGAGGTGGATAGAGGGTTGGACAAAATGAGTGAAGGAGAATGGGAAATACAGTCTTCCAGTAATGGAACAAATAACTCAGGGGAATAAAAGGCAGAACGTAAGGAATATAGTCAATGGTACTATAACTGAGATGTAACAGGACAGATGGTAGCTACACTTGTGAACATAGCATAATGTATACACTTGTCAAATCACCATGTTGTACACCTAAAACTAACGTAACATTGTGTGTTAGCTACACTCGGAGGAGGAGGAGGAGGAGGAGGAGAAGAAGAAGAGGAGGAGCAGCAGCAGCATATAAAAAGCAAAAGGAAAAAGGGGCTCCTGGATGGCTCAGTCGGTTGAGCATCCGACTTCATCTCAGGTCATGATCTCATGGTTCGTGAGTTCGAGCCCCGCATCGGGCTCTGTGCTGACAGCTCGGAGCCTGGAGCCTGCTTCAGATTCTGTGTCTCCCTCTCTCTCTGCCTCTCCCCCACTTGCACTCTGTCTCTTTCTGTTTCTCAAAAATAAATAAACGTTTAAAAAAATGTAAAGAAAAGATTTAAAAAAGAAAAAGAAAAAAATATACATAACATCAGATTGTGAAAAGTGCAATTATGAAGAACAATAAGGCAGGGCAAGGGTACATAGAGGTACAGGAGATCGATTTTGGATAGGATGGTCAGGGTAGACCTCTCTGAAGAGCTAACATCTCAGAGGGGAGATCCAAAGAACTACAGGAGTAAGCCATGCACATTTCTGAGGGATAAGCTGTCCAGGTAGAGAAAATAACAGACAGCAAGACCCACAGATAAGCATGTTTCTACAGGTTCAGTCACTTCTACCATTAAAAGGGTAACTTAATAAAATTATTTTTGGAATTTTAAGTATTTTAAGACTTCAAGTTATTTTTTGCAATGGCTTTCAAAAGCCCAAATATAAGTTAATAGCAAAGTCCCAATAAAGAAGAGGAAATCGGGTAAATATCATCCATAAGCTATATGCTTTACTAAATAACACCAGTAGGATTTCTAGATAAACTGACACCCTATATATGATCACCTAATCTTTAGAAATGAAAGGAACAGAAAACTAAAGCAAAGCCACAGCTCTAACTTCCAGAAAGGGTAAGAAACAAAACTGAGCTGGTATCCACTAGTTATCATACTGCATATTGTTGAAGTGGCTTACTGGCTGCTAAAGTACAAGCTGAGGCACTTCAAAATGTAACCAAAGTCAACAGACTCAACGTTTAATGAAGAGTTATGTTTAAATACACTAGTGAAATGGCAGATGTGAGTCAAAACATACAGTAGTAAGTGAATTTTTTTTAAGTTTATTTATTGTGAGACAGAAAGAGAGTGAGTGTATGAAAAGAGGCGGCAAAAGAGAGAAAGAGAGAGAGAGAGAGAGAGAGAGAGAGAGAATCCCAAGCAGTCTCCGCTCCGTCAGTGCAGCACAGAGCCCAACATGGGATGTGATCCCACAAACCACGAGATCATGACCTCAGTGGAAATCAAGAGTCAGATGCTTAACTGACTGAGCCATCGAGGCACCTTTGAAGTTCTTTTTGGTGGTATACAAAAGTACTAAAACCTTTTTTTTCACCTTTACTACCTAAAGTTCTTTGAGAATAAAGAAAACTGCAAAAATGCCCATAAGCACTTTTATGATAATAGACAGCTGCTATTCTTCTTTCAGAAAGAACAGGATAGAACAATGTCTTCAAGGAAACGTCTACTTTCCCTAGATTATAATTTAAATTGTTCAAGACATCATCTCATAAATGCAAATTTTATCATGCTTTATATGAAGCTACCACTTAATCCTGTCTTGTCCCACTTACTCCTATCTTGTGACTTGAATCTGATCTACATTTTTTCCCATTTATTTGTATTTTATGCCTTGAACTGGTCTATTTCTTCTTACTCTCTTAGAAGGAATTGTTTTCCATCCCTAAGCATTATATAATTTGAACTGTATTTAGGAATGATAAAAAAAGAAAAAACTAACTTTACGTATTAAACTGATAAAATAAAAAATGAAGTTTACCACAAAAAAATGAGGTTCCTTACCTTTAACTTGTTCTATTACTTTTGGTCTCTGGGGTTTGGACTTAGGAGATGGAGAATTAAATCGGAGATACGGTCCTTTTTTAAGAGTGCTGCGATGGCCCTGATAAATTGGTTTTCCATAAATTTGTAACATATAATCCTCATCTTGTATCACTGTGGTTGCTTTTAAAAATCCCTAAGTACACAAAGTTATTCGACTCACCAAAAAAATGGTTATCAAACACATCTCATTTTTCTAAAGCTTTCTTTTGTCACTTTCGTATTATAATAAGAATGACCAGGTCAGAAAAGTCCTCTACTTTAAATGGCTCTTAAATTCTGGGTATAGTTTTCACACTACAGCTTTAACATTTTAGGGTTTTTGAAGGCATAAAAATTAAGTATAAAAACCATCCACTCAAAAATCATAAAGGTTCTTATACTACTAAGCATATTTTCAGCACCAAAAAGTAAGGTTTAAATACATTTTATATAAGTATAAATATATACATTCAATCACAATAAGATAACATAAATCATGTCTTTAAGTGATTTTCTACATTCCTAATCCTGTCTTCAATCATAATCTAAATGCCACAATAAGGTAGCATTTACTAAATTAGATCTACTAAGTGCTAAGCATTGAATTAGATGCCTTATTAATGTGCCCAACAATCCATGTTTGGCATTAAGAAAGTTACAGCCTAATTACAGCAGCCAAAAACGTTCTCTCTGTAGCACTGAATATCATACCTCACAACCACTAGGCACTAGACATATTTGTTAAACTGAAAAATAAACAAAAAATATGTATATTCATATAAATACATACAAAGATGAAACCTAATTCTTAGTACCACAAACTAGAGAATCTAACGTTTGGACCAGATGATCTCTAGATATACCTGCTATAACTAAAATACTATGATTCTAAGTGTGAGATCTAAGAAGGAGGAAACTATGTATTTTGTGCACTGCTTTTCCACATTATGAATATCCAAAATCTAAATATCAATAGTTTAAAGATAGTTTACATTTATATAGTCTTTCATATTTTTAGTTGCATTTTAATATTTGCTTTATTATTTATAGCTTAAAGGAAATGATCAATTATAATGCAATATTCATGTCACAAAATCAGAGTAGGATCTTACTTCTTTTCTCTCTTTCTGTAAGTTTGAAGCAGGAATGTTCCTCATGAGTGGATTTCTAAAATGCTCCTCTTTTTGTTTCTGAGAATGTTTTCTTTGAATTATAGAATTGTTTGCCGTTTTGTCTTGTATGTTAGTTTTAACATCTTTACTCATATTCTGAACTTTCTTGGTCCTTTGATTCTTCTGATCAAATCTCTTTTGTTCATAATCTTTTCTTGACAGTTCATCCTTAACATAACCAAAATTCAAATTACTTAAAATCTATCCAAGAAGTGGTTTCACATCTAAACTATTAGAATTTATTTTCTATTATAAAAATATAATTTAGCAGATTTAAATGCTTTATAAATTAATTATATTGCCTTATATATGAATAAAAACTCTCTGGAAGAATAAGGAAAACCAAAAAGACTGGTGCCTTATGGAGCGGAGGGATAAGAAATAGATGAGGTACAAGAGTAGGAAGGCAGCTTTCCATTACAAATCTTACATTTTTTGATGTTTGAACCATAGGACTATAGTAAATGTTCAAAGAGTTAAATTTAAAAAATAAACTTCAAAAAAAGTAAACAACTTCGTAATACAACTCTGAAATAAGTATTTATAAACTAAAATCGCTTGAAAATTTGAACATACTTTGTAATGAATTCACAGTATTAGTATAACTTATATTGCTAGCTGTCTACACAGCTAAAACTAATCTCCCAATCTTCTATTAGTTCAATTTTTTTTTGTGCATCATATAGATAATATCATTTCTTCATAACATTAGAGATATACATTCTTAAACAACAAACTTTATAAGTACATTTTAGCATTTATTGCTGTGGAAACCGAACTGACACTTCATCTTGCTACCATTGTGAGTAAGCATACACACACATCTTACAATCAGAAAAAAACACTTTGCACCCCAAGATGAAAATAACAGGATTACCTTGTCTACTTATGCCCCCTCAAATATTTAAAATTTTAAAAATTTCCTTTAAATTACTTAGCCTCTAATGAAAACAGCTCTGCTTGATTTTTGCAGTGCTAATGTCTGAAAATACACTGTGAGCTTTGGGAGGTGAGAAAGTAGGGCCTTTTTCATCTGGAACTGACTTCTATAAACTTAGAAACCTAAGAAATCTTGTGTAGTATTTTCCCTTTAAATAACTTTGGTGTTTTTACTTTGTCAAGTCAGTGCTTCTACATCTGCGGTCTTGAAATGTTTTTGTAAGTATACTTTTTTATTTCTAAATGCTTTTGCTAAATTTTCTTTCAAATTACTCATATTTTCGTGATTGTCCAACAATTTTCCAGATAAGAGCTATATAATTTACGAGAAAAAGCACTTGCTAATAAGTAAAATGAGACTCATTACTAAGTAAAGAGTAACAATGAAATTAAAAATTATAAGCAGACTTATATATAAGGAATATTTTGAGAGTAAGTATGATACTTGGAAATTATCTGAGAATTCACCTAATTCTGTTTTTTCCAAAACCTACCTGAATTTCTGCAGAAATAGTCTTAATCCACTCATCTACTGTCTTTCTGATGCGGATCTTCTCTAACATCTCTCTATAAAAGAAAAAAGAATGGTCTTAAATTAGCATTTAATATTCTAAGAATAGAGCCGAGATCAGATCTCTTATCTAGTTTTGAATCTACTGTGTAGCCCAATAGGCTTCATTTGAAAAAAAAAAAAAAAGCAACGTTATTAGTTTTCACCAAATGTTTGAAGGATGCTTGAATAGATCCCAAAAGATACATACCTAAGAAAGAAAAAAAAGGGAAAATTTCACATCTGTAAAAAGTAATAGCAACAGGTAGATATCTAAATACCAACTTTATAATGAGTCCACATCATCAAAGGAAATAAAGAACCTTTTCAAAACACTGAAACACATTAAGCAAAATGAAATGCATAGAAAAAACTTAAGAAAGCCTAACAACTGGCAGTTTCACAAATAATCTTGGGATGCCAACACCCTGTCTTACCTGTTAGTAGATAGAGCATTGATAAATGAATACATGGCAGCTCCATCCTTTGCACGAATAATAGCTTCCAGGTTTTCTTCAAGGACTTTTTTATTGTTTTGTACTCCTCTCAAAATCTTCTCAGCATCTTTCAAGACAGATCTGTTATTGGTTGTTTGAAGCTTAATGGAATTCTGTGGAAGATCAGCAAGTCTTGACATAATCAAAGACTCTTTTGGCTTAAAGGAAAAAGGCAAACATGTTACCATATAAAGTTCATACTAATTATTTTAAAGCAAGCAAGAGCTCTTGCTATAGTTGGGGCCATACACTATGCCAATGCAGTCTAAGGACTCCATGTGTCAAACTCAAGAGCTATAAAACAAGTACTTGGCATAAGTAACTACACTTATGGTTAGCATTTCATAATGTCTATTTGTTGAGCCACTATATTGTACTCCTGAAACTAATATAATATTGAATGTCAACTATACTGTAATTAAAAATTAAAACTAAAAAATAAAATTGGTAATTAAGGTTTCTTTCCATTTGGAAGTATTAATGTGAATGTTAAGTGAAATAGGGCTGGTTAAGTCTATAGAAGTGCTGGGCAGTCCAGTGGCCAATAAAAGTTTTATCTGGGAAAGAAAGCAAAAACAAAGTAAGAGCAAGTTGGCACTAGGTAAGCATGGCAGACACTTTGGACCAGAAAAACAAAGGTCATTCACAGTTCTCTTTCTCCCTTTTGCCCTCTCCAACAGAAGGTGGAAAGCTAGCAGTGGCCATGTAGCATTCCTGGCAAAGGGCAATAAGTAGACATCACTTAGGGCTTCTGGAAAAGTTTTGTAAAGAGAAAAGACTGGGCTCGCCTATCTTTTTCAGTGCCTTGTCTTCATCCTTCTGCTTGCTTTCTGTCCTGATAACTTTTATATTTCTTCATAATTTTTACCTTTCTATTCCTCATCAATTTTAATATCTTGTTCCCACTTTACCTGGACTATGCCATTTGTTTCTTTCCTCTTTTGGCCAGGATCATGAAGAAAATCATCAGACCTCTGCACAGTCAATTTAGCTGCTCCTAGTTCTTCACAGGAAGGAAATCTTTGAGAGGAGAGAGTGTCAATGCTATGAAAGATTTAAAAATAGAGTTTCCTAAATTGTCATAAATTCAGCAAACATTTGAAGACATAAATCTTTGATGCATTCTTAGTCATACAGTTCCATTAAATGGTAAATGGTGTTCCATTAAACAGTAAAATGAAATTAATCAGTCAAGTGATTAAACATATGAAACACAGAAAATCACAAGACACAAAATTACTCAGACCAGACTGGTTTAGTAGGAAAAGAGCAGCAGGGTAGAGTACGAACCTCTAAAAGACCACTCCTCCATAAAAGCAAAGAGAACACAGACAAAAATGGTCAAAATCAGCTTTTTCAGAACTCTGGAAATTAAACAAAGGCTTGTAACAACTCAAGGAACATTTCATCAAGAAAACGGCTGACTCTCGGTAAGAACAGCAAGCTTTGTGGCATTTTTTATGGCATTTATGCTTCATTCTAAGATCCTTTCCTTAACTCTGTGGTAGCCTTGAAAATCAGCTTTATCACCCCTCTAGCTGTGAAAAACAACAGCCTAACCACCACTCAAAAGGGCAGAACAGGTTTGGAGCTCCTCAAAAAGTGCCATTCACAGGATTTCTCTTTATTTTCCCAGACTCAGAGCTAGTTCAGTGAGAAGCCCTAATGCCAGGTCAATTTTTGAAAATAGTAGCAACTGTTTAACAACTTAGCTGCCCGAGGTGGCTATAGCAGTTGAGGTAAACAAGGAATGCCAATAGACTCAAACTCGGGGGGTATAGGATATCTACGGTGGAGCTTTGAAAAGCCCTAAGTGGGGATCCAGAAGGCCATGTGCATATACAGGCCTCCATGAATGCCCAAGCACGCTCTGAGAAAAGCCTAATCTTGTATGTCAGGCTGACCTTGAGACTCTGTGCCAGAGCACTGAAGGTGTGCCCCAATACCACATGTATGCATTCACATATGTTGTGTATCCGTGTGTGTGTGCACGTGTGCATACACATACACGCACACACACACACACACAGAGCCCCTTGATACTCAGAGGGAGACTTACAGGTTCAAGGTAGTTAAGGAAGTCTCTTTCTAATCATAGCAGACTTAGCTCACCAAATAGAGAACCACCACACATGACAAAGACCACAAGCTTTACAGAACTTGTCACTAAACAAACTGCAATAAAAACAGCAACAACAATTGCTAGGGGATGGAAGAGTCTGATTTTCAGAGTTGCCACACTGTATTACTTGAAATGTCCAATTTTCAACAAAAAGTTATGAGACACACAAAGGAACAAAAAAGTATAGCTCGTACACAGGAAAAAACATAGTTAAAAAGAAACTGTCCTTGAGAAATCCCAAATATTGGACTTCCTAGGCAAGGACTATATATTAGCTACTACTAAAGGAAAATTATATTCAAAGAATTAAAGGGAAGTATAAGAATGAAATCTTACCAAATAAAGAATATCAATAAAGAGATAGAAACTATTTTAAACAAAGAAATAAAAACATAAACAGAAATTCTGGAGTTGAAAAATACAATAACTAAAATGTAAAATTCACTAGAGGGACCAAACAGCATATTTGTTTGAGTAGGCAGAAAAAGAATTAGTGAACCTGAAGATAGGCAGAGATTATCCAATCTAAGAAACAGAGGGGGAAGAAAAAGAATGAAGAAAAATTAAGAGCCTCAGATATCTATGAGATACTATCAAGCATACCAACAAACAAGATAGTCCTAAGAGAAGAGAAAGGTTACGTGTACTATTTAACTCTATAAAGAAATAATGACCAAAAAAAACCCAAATTTAATAAATACTAATCCATTCATCCAAGAAGCTCAAGAAACTTCACATAGGATAAACTCAAAGAGATCCACACCAAGATACATCAGAGTCAAACTGTCACATGCCTAAGACAGAGGGAGAATCTTGAAAGCAGAAAGAGAAAAATAACTCATCATATACAGAGGTTCTTCAATAAGATTAACAGCTGACTTTGTATCAGAAACCACTGCAGTCCAGGAGGCAGAGCTGACATATTCAAAGCGCTGAAAGAAAAAGAATGTCAAGCAAAAATTCTATATCCAGCAAAACTACCCTTCAATAGTAAAGGAGAAATAAACACATAGATCAATGGAATAGAATGGAGAGCCCAGAAATAAGCCCATACTTTTATATAGTCAATTAATCTATGATAAAAGAGGTAAGAATATACAAATGGGGGAGAAGACACTTTCTTTAATAAACAGTGCTGGAAAAAATGGACAGCTGCATGCAAAAAAAAGAAAAAAGAAACTGCACCACTTTCTTATACCATGCACAAAAATAAACTCAAAATGGATTAAAGACCATTCCATTCCCATTAAAGACCATTCCAAAGGCAAGGGAAACAAAAGCAAAAATAAACTATTTGGGCTACACTAAAATAAAAAACTTCTGCACAGTGAAGGAAACCATCAACTAAATGAAAAGGCAACCTACTGAATAGAAGATATTTGCAAATGATATATCTGATAAGTGGCTAATATCCAAAATATGTAAATAATCTATATAACTCAACACCAAAAAAACAATCTGACTAAAAAAATAAGCAGAAGACCTGAACAGACACTTTTCCAAGGAACACATACAGATAGCCAACAAACACATGAAAAGATGCTCAACATTGCTAATCATCATGAAAATGCAAACCAAAATGAGATTATTACCTTACACCAGTCAAAATGGTGAGTATCAAAAAGACAAGAAATAAAAAGTATTGGCAAGGACATGGAGGAAAAGAAACCCTTGTACACTGTTAGTGGGAATGTAAATTGGTACAATCACTGTGGAAAACAATATGAAGGTTCCTTAAAAAATTAAAAGTAGAAATACCATACAGTCCAGTAATTCCACTACTGGTATTTACCAAAAGGAAAAACAACAATAACAACTCTAATTCAAAAAGATATATGTACCCCTATGTTTACTACAGTGCATAATACCCAAGATATGGAAGCAACCTAAGTGTCCATCGACAGATGAACGCATAAAGAAGATGGAATATTAGAATATTGCTCAGCCATAAAAAAGAATGAGATCTTGCCATTTGCAACAACGTGGGTGGACCTAGAAGGTATTCTTTTAAATGAAGTAAGTCAGAAAAGACAAATACCATATGATTTCATTTGTATGTGGAATCTAAAAAACAAAACAAATAAACAAAGAAGAGACAAACCCATCAATACAGGGAACACACTGGTGGTTGCCAGATGGGAGGGAGCCAGGGGAATGGGCAAAAAGGTGTAAAAGGGAAGGAAATGTACAGGCTTTCAATTATGGAATTACTAAATCAGGGAGATGAAAGGTACAGCTTGGGGAATATTATAATATTACAATAGTATTGTAGTAGCACTGTATGACAGACCATAGTTACCCTTGTGGTTAGCACAGCATAACATATAGAGCTGCTGAATCACTATGCTGTATATCAGAAATTAATGTAATATTGTATGTCAACCGTACTGAAAAAAAGTAAAGGATAAATTAAGACATTCCTAGGTAAACAAAACAGAGAATTCATCACTAGCAGATTTCCCTTTAGTATTTAGGACATACTAAAGAGTCTCTCGGGGTCAAATAAAAGGACACTAGAAACTAAGTCAAATACATATGAAGAAATAAAGAGTACTGGTAAAAGTTAACTATATAGGTAAATGTAAAAACAATATAAAATGAATTTTTGTTCCTAACTTTTTTTCTATCTTATTTCAACAACTGTATAAAGCAATAATTATCAAGCTTTATAGGTGGATTTATAATGTATAAAGATGTACTATGTATTACAATAGCAGCAGAATAAAAAGAGGAAGGGAAGGAGTTATAGTGGAACAAAGTTTTTGAATCCTATTGAAATTAAATTGGGGGTACTAATCCAAACTAGATTGTTTTAAATTAAGATGCTAATTGTAATCCCTGGAGCAATCACTCAGAAAACAACTCAAAATGTATAGTGAAAGAAACAAGAGAATAACATTAGTATCTATTTTATATAAAGGAGGCAATAGAGAGAAATAGAATAAAATAAAAAGACCTAGACATATAGAAAACACATAGCAACAAGGCAGACATAAATCTTTTATCAGTAATTACATCAAAAGCAAATGGCCTAAAACGGTACACTGTCTTCACATGAAAATACTGAAAATGTGGCTGTTTATTACTATTGTTTCCATGATACTCAAGATAAATAAAATTATCATGACCTAGATTTACTTGATTTTTTTAAAAACTATTATGTAAAATTTCAGACAGACACAAAAGTACAAAGAATAGTATGATGAGCTCCATATACCCCTATCTACATTAACCATTCACTCATGGCTATCCTCATTTCATCCATACTCCCAATCCAGTTTCCTCTACCCCACAATGGATTATTTTTGAAGCAAATCTCAAATATCATTTCATCAGAAATAAATAATCTGCATTCATTAGAAATTAATCTGGGGAGGGGCGCCTGGGTGGCGCAGTCGGTTAAGCGTCCGACTTCAGCCAGGTCACGATCTCGCGGTCCGTGAGTTCGAGCCCCGCGTCGGGCTCTGGGCTGATGGCTCAGAGCCTGGAGCCTGTTTCCGATTCTGTGTCTCCCTCTCTCTCTGCCCCTCCCCCGTTCATGCTCTGTCTCTCTCTGTCCCAAAAATAAATAAAAAAAACGTTGAAAAAAAAATTAAAAAAAAAAAAAAAGAAATTAATCTGGGGGTAGGGGCACCTGGGTGGCTCGGTTGGTTAAGTGTCTGACTTCGGCTCAAGTCATGATCTCACGGTTCATGAGTTCAAGCCTCCCGTCGGGCTCTGTGCTGACAGCTCGGAGCCTGGAGCCTGCTTCGGATTCTGTGACCCCCTCTCTCTGCCCCTCCCCTGCTCACACTCTTTCTCTGTCTCTCAAAAATAAACGAACATTTAAGAAAAAAAAACATTGGAGGAAGATGGCGGCGTAGGAGGACGCTGGGCTCACCGCGCGTCCTGCTAATCACTTAGATTCCACCTACACCTGCCTAAATAACCCAGAAAACCGCCAGAGGATTAGCAGAACGGAGTCTCCGGAGCCAAGCGCTGACGAGAGGCCCATGGAAGAGGGTAGGAAGGGCGGCGAGGCGGTGCGCGCTCCATGGACTGGCGGGAGGGAGCCGGGGCGGAGGGGCAGCCTGCCGGCCAAGCAGAGCTCCCGAGTCTGGCTGGCAAAAGCGGAGGGGCCGGACGGAGTGTGTTCCGACAGCAAGCGCGACTTAGCGTCTGGGAGGTCGTAAGTTAACAGCTCTGCTCGGTAAGCGGGAAGGCTGGAGGACAAACGGAGGGAGAGTTGCTGAGCCCCCGGACACAGAGCTCAGCTTGGTGGGGAACAAAGGCGCTTGGCAGCGCCATCTCCCTTGCCCATCCCCCAGCCAAAATCCCAAAGGGAACCAGTTCCTGCCAGGGAACTTACTCGCTCCACGCAAACACCCAACTCTGTGCTTCTGCGGAGCCAAACCTCCGGCAGCGGATCTGACTCCCTCCCGCTGCCACAGGGCCCCTCCTGAAGTGGATCACCTAAGGAGAAGCGAGCTAAGCCTGCCCCTCCTGCCCCCGTGCACCTTGCCTACCCACCCCAGCTAATACGCCAGATCCCCAGCACCACAAGCCTGGCAGTGTGCAAGTGGCCCAGACGGGCCACGCCACCCCACAGTGAATCCCGCCCCTAGGAGAGGGGAAGAGAAGGCACACACCAGTCTGACTGTGGCCCCAGCGGTGGGCTGGGGGCAGACATCAGGACTGACTGCGGCCCCGCCCACCAACTCCAGTTATACACCACAGCACAGGGGAAGTGCCCTGCAGGTCCGCACCACTCCAGGGACTATCCAAAATGACCAAGCGGAAGAATTCCCCTCAGAAGAATCTCCAGGAAATAACAACAGCTAATGAGCTGATCAAAAAGGATTTAAATAATATAACAGAAAGTGAATTTAGAATAATAGTCGTAAAATTAATCGCTGGGCTGGAAAACAGCATACAGGACAGCAGAGAATCTCTTGCTACAGAGATCAAGGGACTAAGGAACAGTCACGAGGAGCTGAAAAACACTTTAAACGAAATGCAAATTGGTATCCCAGAGGAGGAAGAGAGAGGAAAAGGTGCTGAAGGGGTACTTGAAGAAATTATAGCTGAGAACTTCCCTGAACTGGGGAAGGAAAAAGGCATTGAAATCCAAGAGGCATAGAGAACTCCCTTCAGACGTAACTTGAATCGATCTTCTGCACGACATATCATAGTGAAACTGGCAAAATACAAGGATAAAGAGAAAATTCTGAAAGCAGCAAGGGATAAACATGCCCTCACATATAAAGGGAGACCTATAAGACTCGTGACTGATCTCTCTTTTGAAACTTGGCAGGCCAGAAAGGATTGGCACGATATTTTCAGTGTGCTAAACAGGAAAAATATGCAGCCGAGAATCCTTTATCCAGCAAGTCTGTCATTTAGAATAGAAGGAGAGATAAAGGTCTTCCCAAACAAACAAAAACTGAAGGAATTTGTCACCACTAAACCAGCCCTACAAGAGATCCTAAGGGGGACCCTGTGAGACAAAGTACCAGAGACATCACTACAAGCATAAAACATACAGACATCACAATGACTCTAAACCTGTATCTTTCTATAATAACACTGAATGTAAATGGATTAAATGTGCCAACCAAAAGACATAGGGTGTCAGAATGGATAAAAAAACAAGACCCATCTATTTGCTGTCTACAAGAGACTCATTTTAGATCTGAGGACACCTTTAGATTGAGAGTGAGGGGATGGAGAACTATTTATCATGCTACTGGAAGCCAAAAGAAAGCTGGAGTAGCCATACTTATATCAGACAAACTAGACTTTAAATTAAAGGCTGTAACAAGAGATGAAGAAGGGCATTATATAATAATTACAGGGTCTATCCATCAGAAAGAGCTAACAATTATAAATGTCTATGCGCCGAATACCGGAGCCCCCAAATATATAAAACAATTACTCATAAACACAAGCAACCTTATTGATAAGAATGTGGTAATTGCAGGGGACTTTAACACCCCACTTACAGAAATGGATAGATCATCTAGACACACGGTCAATAAAGAAACATCGGAATGATACATTGAATGATACATTGGATCAGATGGACTTGACAGATATATTTAGAACTCTGCATCCCAAAGCAACAGAATATACTTTCTTCTCGAGTGCACACGGAACATTCTCCAAGATAGATCATATACTGGGTCACAAAACAGCCCTTCATAAGTTTACAAGAATTGAAATTATACCATGCCTACTTTCAGACCACAATGCTATGAAGCTTGAAATCAACCACAGGAAAAAGTCTGGAAAACCTCCAAAAGCATGGAGGTTAAAGAACACCCTACTAACGAATGAGTGGGTCAACCAGGCAATTAGAGAGAAATAAAAAAATATATGGAAACAAACGAAAATGAAAATACAACAATCCAAACGCTTTGGGACGCAGCGAAGGCAGTCCTGAGAGGAAAATACATTGCAATCCAGGCCTATCTCAAGAAACAAGAAAAATCCCAAATACAAAATCTAACAGCACACCTAAAGGAACTAGAAGCAGAACAACAAAGGCAGCCTAAACCCAGCAGAAGAAGAGAAATAATAAAGATCAGAGCAGAAATAAACAATATAGAATCTAAAAAAACTGTAGAGCAGATCAACAAAACCAAGAGTTGGTTTTCTGAAAAAATAAACAAAATTGACAAACCTCTAGCCAGGCTTCTCAAAAAGAAAAGGGAGATGACCCAAATAAAATCAGAATAATTTTATTCAGATAAAATCATGAATGAAAATGGAATTATTACAACCAATCCCTCAGAGATACAAACAATTATCAAGGAATACTATAAAAAATTATATGCCAACAAATTGGACAACCTGGAAGAAATGGACAAATTCCTAAACACCCACACTCTTCCAAAACTCAATCAGGAGGAAAGAGAAAGCTTGAACAGACCCATAACCAGCGAAGAAATTGAATCGGTTATCAAAAATCTCCCAACAAATAAGAGTCTAGGACCAGATGGCTTCCCAGGGGAGTTCTACCAGACCTTTAAAGCAGAGATAATACCTATCCTTCTCAAGCTATTCCAAGAAATAGAAAGGGAAGGAAAACTTCCAGACTCATTCTATGAAGCCAGTATGACTTTGATTCCTAAACCGGACAGAGACCCAGTAAAAAAAGAGAACTACAGGCCAATATCCCTGATGAATATGGATGCAAAAATTCTCAATAAGATACCAGCAAATCGAATTCAACAGCATATAAAAAGAATTATTCACCATGATCAAGTGGGATTCATTCCTGGGATGCAGGGCTGGTTCAACATTCGCAAATCAATCAACGTGATACATCACATTAATAAAAAAAAAAGAGAAGAACCATATGATCCTGTCAATCGATGCAGAAAAGGCCTTTGACAAAATCCAGCACCCTTTCTTAATAAAAACCCTTGAGAAAGTCGGGATAGAAGGAACATACTTAAAGATCATAAAAGCCATTTATGAAAAGCCCACAGCTAACATCATCCTCAACGGGGAAAAACTGAGAGCTTTTTCCCTGAGATCAGGAACACGACAGGGATGCCCACTCTCACCGCTGTTGTTTAACATAGTGCTGGAAGTTCTAGCATCAGCAATCAAACAAAAGGAAATCAAAGGCATCAAAATTGGCAAAGATGAAGTCAAGCTTTCGCTTTTTGCGGATGACATGACATTATACATGGAAAATCTGATAGACTCCACCAAAAGTCTGCTAGAACTGATACATGAATTCAGCAAAGTTGCAGAATACAAAATCAATGTACAGAAATCAGTTGCATTCTTATACACTAACAATGAAGCAACAGAAAGACAAATAAAGAAACTGATCCCATTCACAATTGCACCAAGAAGCATAAAATACCTAGGAATAAATCTAACCAAAGATGTAAAAGATCTGTATGCTGAAAACTATAGAAAGCTTATGAAGGTAATTGAAGAAGATATAAAGAAATGGAAAGACATTCCCTGCTCATGGATTGGAAAAATAAATACTGTCAAAATCTCAATACTACCCAAAGCTATCTACACATTCAATGCAATCCCAATCAAAATTGCACCAGCATTCTTCTCGAAACTAGAACAAGCAATCCTAAAATTCATATGGAACCACAAAAGGCCCCGAATAGCCAAAGTAATTTTGAAGAAGAAGACCAAAGCAGGAGGCATCACAATCCCAGACTTTAGCCTCTACTACAAAGCTGTAATCATCAAGACAGCATGGTATTGGCACAAAAACAGACACATAGACCAATGGAATAGAATAGAAATCCCAGAACTAGGCCCACAAACGTATGGCCAACTCATCTTTGACAAAGCAGGAAAGAACATCCAATGGAAAAAAGACAGTCTCTTTAACAAATGGTGCTGGGAGAACTGGACAGCAACATGCAGAAGGTTGAAACTAGACCACTTTCTCACACCATTCACAAAAATAAACTCAAAATGGATAAAGGACCTGAATGTGAGACAGGAAACCATCAAAACCCTAGAGGAGAAAGCAGGAAAAGACCTCTCTGACCTCAGCCGTAGCAATCTCTTACTCGACACATCCCCAAAGGCAAGGGAATTAAAAGCAAAAGTGAATTACTGGGACCTTATGAAGATAAAAAGCTTCTGCACAGCAAAGGAAACAACCAACAAAACTAAAAGGCAACCAATGGAATGGGAAAAGATATTTGCAAATGACATATCGGACAAAGGGCTAGTATCCAAAATCTATAAAGAGCTCACCAAACTCCACACCCGAAAAACTAATAACCCAGTGAAGAAATGGGCAGAAACATGAAAAGACACTTCTCTAAAGAAGACATCCGGATGGCCAATAGGCACATGAAAAGGTGTTCAACGTCGCTCCTTATCAGGGAAATACAAATCAAAACCACACTCAGATATCACCTCACGCCAATCAGAGTGGCCAAAATGAACAAATCAGGAGACTATAGATGCTGGAGAGGATGTGGAGAAAAGGGAACCCTCTTGCACTGTTCGTGGGAATGCAAATTGGTGCAGCCACTCTGGAAAGCAGTGTGGAGGTTCCTCAGAAAATTAAAAACAGACCTACCCTATGACCCAGCAATAGCACTGCTAGGAATTTATCCAAGGGATACAGGAGTACTGAGGCATAGGAGCACTTGTACCCCAATGTTTATAGCAGCACTCTCAACAATAGCCAAATTATGGAAAGAGCCTAAATGTCCATCAACTGATGAATGGATAAAGAAATTGTGGTTTATATACACAATGGAATACTACGTGGCAATGAGAAAGAATGAAATATGGCCCTTTGTAGCAACGTGGATGGAACTGGAGAGTGTGATGCTAAGTGAAATAAGCCATACAGAGAAAGACAGATACCATATGGTTTCACTCTTATGTGGATCCTAAGAAACTTAACAGAAACCCATGGGGGAAGGGAAGGAAAAAAAAAAAAAAAAAAAAGGTTAGAGTGGGAGAGAGCCAAAACATAAGAAACTGTTAAAAACTGAGTACAAACTGAGGGTTGATGGGGGGTGGGAAGGAGGGGAGAGTGGGTGATGGGTATTGAGGAGGGCACCTTTTGGGATGAGCACTGGGTGTTGTATGGAAACCAATTTGACAATAAATTTCATATATTAAATAAATCAATAAATAAACAAACAGTAAAAAAAAAAAAAAAGAAATCTGGGGGCGCCTGGATGGCTCAGTCGGTTAAGTGTCCTACTTTGGCTCAGGTCATGATCTCACAGTTCTTGAGTTTAAGCCCAGTCAGGCTCTATGCTGACAGCTGAGCCTGCTTCAGATTCTGTGTCTCCCTCTTTCTCTGTACTTCCCCTGCTTGTGTGTGTGCGCGCTCTCTCTCTCTCTCTCTCTCTCTGTGTGTCAAAAATAAATAAATAAACATTAAAAAAAATCTGCATTTTGAGAAAATTAGATACATTCATTTTATACCTATAGTATAGAAAAGGGCTAGATATGATAGCAGCAGAAAATCGTAAATCTAAGATTACTTTTAAAAGCAATGTTATACAACAGGGCACCTGGGTGGCTCAGTCAGTTAGGCGTCCAGCTTCGGCCCAGGTCATGATCTCCAGGTTTGTGGGTTCGAGCCCTGTGTCGGGCTCCGTACTGACAGCTCAGAGCCTGGAGCCTGCTTAGGATTCTGTGTCTCCCTCTCTCTCTCTCTCTGCCCCTCCCCGACTTGTGCTTGCTCGCTCTCTCTCTTTCTCTCTCTCTCTCAAAAATAAATAAACATTAAAAAAAATTAAAAGCAATGCTATACATTTTTCAAAATTCCTAAAGACATTTTAGAAATAAACAAAGTTCTTTTCAATATAGTTTTTATTCTAATGTCTTGTTTACCTGTCTCTGCTCTCAGGATTCCATTCTGTTTTTGACCTATTTAGTAAGGTTTTATCTGAAGATTCACTTTTTCTTGTCGAAGAATCATGGTTATTCAAAATCTGTTCCAATAGTCTTACATTTCCTACAATAAGAGAAATACAGTATTATATTTAAAGTACCAATTCATTTTTTTTATATAAGAGCTCACATATGTTTGTAGGCTTGAAATACACTCATCAAGTCAAACCAAATATTTATAACTCATGAAAACTACACTGTTTAAAATTCAGGCCTGGGGCGCCTGGGTGGCGCAGTCAGTTAAGCGTCCGGCTTCAGCCAGGTCGATCTCGCGGTCCGTGAGTTCGAGCCCCGCGTCGGGCTCTGGGCTGATGGCTCAGAGCCTGGAGCCTGTTTCCGATTCTGTGTCTCCCTCTCTCTCTGCCCCTCCCCTGTTCATGCTCTGTTTCTCTCTGTCCCAAAAATAAATAAAAGTTGAAAAAAAAAATTAAAAAAAAAAAATAAATAAATAAATAAAATTCAGGCCTGAATTTATTTCTATCACAGAAAAAAGGAATTTGAATGAGACATATCATCATCACAAAGCCCAGTAAATTGTAAGATTTTTATCAAGAGTTAAAGGGAGATTTGACTGCTTTAAAAAAATTTTTTAATGTTTATTTTTGGGAGACAGAGACAGAGCATGAATACGGTAGGGGCAGAGAGAGAGGAGTACACAGAATCTGAAGCAGGCTCCACGCTCTGATCTGTCAGCACTGAGCCTGACGTGGGGCTTGAACTCACTAGCCGTGAGATCATGACCTGAGCCAAAGTCGGACACTTAACGGACAGAGCCCCCCAGGCACCCCTTTGACTGTTTCTTTACAGCAACTGTTAGTTGAATCTCTCCATTAGTCTCATCTTTAATGAGACTACATAACAACTTTTATCTTTTGGTAAAGCTGGTTTAGCAAAGAATTAGTATCTTTAAAACTCTTTAAATGCATCCAAGACAAGGCTTGAATCCATTTAAGTGATTCCCAGAATAAAAGCTTATATTTAACATTTTCACTTACTTTTACTAGAAGGGCTTTATTTTAAGGGTCTGTAACAAATTATTATTTCAGGTCACCTATAAAAGTTCTTGTCTGGGGTGACTGATGGCTCAGTCAGTTAAGCGTCCAACTCAATTTTGGCTCAGGTCATGATGTCATGGTTCCTGAGATGGAGCCCGGCATCAGGCCCCATGCTGTCAGCAGGGCCTGCGTAGGATTCTCTCATTCCCTCTCTCTCTGCCCCCCACCACTCGTGCTGTCTCTCTCTCTGTCTCTCAAAATAAATAACCTTTAAAAAAAATAATAAAATAAATAAAAGTTCTTGTTTGCTATTAGTTAGTACCTTAACACTTTTTCCAACTGAACACAGTAATAAATGTAAATTTCTCTGAGTTTCACTACTGAAATTCACACCTAACAATATAAGAAAACATGTCCTAATGATCAGCCTTACCTTTAGCAAAGTATTATTTTTATTAATAATAAAACTTATTCATTAAAGGCTTAAGTAATAACCTGTTGAAAATAATCAGAATAATTATAAACGTGTATCTCCAACTCCTTCTACAAAGAATCTAAAGAAGCTTGATTTTCCCAGTAAGTATCATTTAAAGAGAAATACTGAAAATAGAATTCCTACTATCATTACTACTTGGTGCATAAGAGAATTATAAAATCAGGGGTGTGGAAATCTGTTTCTAATTTGAGGTAGGTCTAGATAAAGTAGTGGATGCTAGTCATGATTGTTTTATTACCTGAATGACCTACTGTGTCCATATTTTCTTTTTCTTCCATGGGATTTCCCCTCTTTGAGATCTTATCATCCTTTGAAACTGGTATAGGAGCAAACCTTCGAGGTGCTGGTGTCTCCAATGGAGATTTCTGTTTATCAAAACCCATATCTTCAACCTCTCTAGAAGGTGCTTTAAAAGAAAATAAAGGAAATAAATTCAATTTATTTTAAAAAGAACAACAATTTTGTAGAGTGTTACTCTTCCCCATATTTTAAAAATAAAGCAAATTATATAGGATATACAAATTACAAGTAAATAGAAATAACTCCATCCTCACTAGAAATCAAAAGAAATAAAGGCTATAAACATTTTACACTTACAGCTAATAAACAAAAAAATAAAAAAACAATATGACAACATGCAGTACTATTTAAGCTGTAGTGAAAATGGCATAGCCAGACACTGCTCCTGGCATGAAAACTAATAAAACCATCTGGCACTAAGTATAGGAAGTCTTGAAGTTTTTATACACTTTGATCTAGTAATCTTACTCTTGGGAATTTATCCTGAGGACACAACTTAAAAGAATGACATTACATATATGATGACTTCATCACAGTATTATTTATAAGGAAAAAACTCTGAAATCTGCCTGAATGTCCAATAACTGTTAAGTAAATTGTGTTTACAATAAACTATCATTTCATCATTAAAAATTAATATTATGAAGATGATTATGTAAAACATGGGAAATACTTTTGATATGCTAGTAAAAAGCAGTACAAAATTATATTTATGCTACAACTGCAGTACATAAAAATAATGTACGCCCAAGAAAAAGTATTGAAAAATAAAAAGTTTGGGCACCTGGGTGGCTCAGTCAGCTCAGCATATAATACCTCTTAATTTCTACTCAGGTCATGATCCCAGAGTTGTGGGACCAAGCCCCGAGTCAGCTCCCGCTGAGTTTGCAGCCTACTGAAGATTGTCTCTCTCTCCCTTTGTCCCTTTCCCCCTACTCATGCTCTTTCTCTCTAAAAAAAAAAAAAAATAATAATAATAATAATAATAATAATAATAAGTAAAGACGCCTGGGTAGCTCTGTCGGTTGGTTAAACATCTAACTTTGGCTGGGATCATGATCTCCCAATCCGGTCTGTGAGTTAGAGCCCCGTATCGGGCTCTGTGCTGACAGCTCAGAGTTTGGAGCCTGTTTTGGATTCTGTCTCCCTCTTCCTCTGCCCTTCCCCCACTCATGCTCGCTCTCTCTCTCTCTCTCAAAAATAAACATTTAAAAAAATTGAAAAAAATAAGTATATAAAATAAGTTAAAATGTTAAAAAATAAAAATAGAAAGTTTAAGTTTACATTTACTCATTTTTTAAAATTTTCTTTTACTGTCACTAAAATATACAAAGAAAGACAACCAATAAAACATGCATTTTTCCTTTAAAACTCAAGTCTAGGGGCGCCTGGGTGGTTCAGTCGGTTAAGTGTCTGACTTCGGCTCAGGTCACGATCTCACAGTTCATGAGTTCGAGCCCTGCGTCGGGCTCTGTGCTGACAGTTCAGAGCCTGGAGCCTGCTTCACATTCTGTGTCTCCCTCTCTCTCTGCCCCTTCCCTGCTCATGCTGTGTCTCTCTCTGTCTCAAAAAAAAATAAAATAAAATAAACATTAAAAAAAATAATAAAACTCAAGTCTAAAAAAACAAAATTATGAGCAAGTAATTCTCCAGAATGGAGAATGAAATTTCCACTTCTTTTGAAAGCATGTAGCTGGTTCATACTGAAACCTGAGTTCTGGCCAAATAGACAAACTCACCCTCAAGTCAGGTGACCAGAAGCAGGCAAGTCATAACCTTTCTGTGCTTCATCTTCCTCACTTCACAACTTAAAAATTGATTCATACTACTTTCACAACAGTTTTGTAAGGACCACTCATTTGTGGAAAAATATAGAGCAGCTTACAAGTCTAAGGAGTCTTTAATGCGCCTATAATACAACAATGGTCTAACGTATCAAATGTTGAGGATATTGTACTACATGGATCTGTGTATCATAAAAGGGATAGCCCTTGATTTCTATTAATTCATTATTCAAATATCAATAATTTAGAAACATATTTATTCACTTATTTTAAATTCCAGAGCTTTAATACAAATTGGTTATGCATTCCTTTGTTGTTACTATAAACAAAGATTTTTTAAATTCTATTACTAACTGAAAATAATTAGAAATAGCTTATTATTGTAGTAAGGTGGGCTCTCTCCTGAAAGAATCAATATAAAGAGTAAATATGCAGTTAGGGAATTGGAAAATTGATTATAAGCATTTGTGATACTAGACAAATGAATTTTTCTCAACTTGTAAGTGCTTCTGACAATTTATGAAGGTTATTAATCAAAACCATACAGTAGGACATGACCCCTAATTTGACTGAACAAATTCTCAAATGACAAAAAAATTAACTCACAAGAACTAATTTTGTAGAATGAAGACTTAGTCTTCCACCACCTAGTAAACAAGTTTTTGGCTGCCATACTATAAAGAAAATTCATAGCTAACATGTTTTATTCACAGAGAACTACATATTTTTACCTTGTCTGGAAGCAAATGTGTTATGTGAAGACAGATTACTGCTACCAAGATCAGAATAGTCTGGTTGTACAGAATACTTTTCCATCACTCTGGAAGGAGGCATACTAACAGGCTGAAAACTACCGGTCTTGAGCGCAGCACTAATGAAATGAGTCTAGGAGACATAAAATTATTTGATCAATTTCAAATACCATTTAAAAGAGCTAGATGACAGACTACATTAAAACTTACTAGAGGACTTGAAAAAATGTATTAGATTTAATAAGCAATAAAAATACATATATTACACGCAGTTATGCACTGCAGCAGTGATGTCACTGGGTTAAGCTTGGCTCTGTGGTGTGACCTTATTCATTTTATTTAATCATTCTAAACCTCAGTTTCCTCCTTTCTACTTCTGAGATGGCTCAGGAGCCACTGAGGCATACTAGGAGATGACCAAAAGCAAGGAGCCCTAGACCTCTACTTCAACCAGAGAATTTCAAACCAAAATATCTCATCTTTTATATCCTGCATGATTTTGTTGGAAGGATTAAAAAACATTGCTAGTAGGCACTCAAATTAGCAGCAGCAACAATAACGTATGCATTTAAATATAAACAGGAACTACAAGGACAGCAGTTTTCAGTACTATTTATTAAAATACCTGGAATGTGTATGTATCTTACCTAATAAAACTAATTTCAAAAGAGGGTCTCATACCAGGTAAAGGAAAACCTAACAAGACTTACAGTTTTACAGAATTCTTAAAAATGTGTAGACATCTCTCTACGTAAAACATATGGGACAGACTCAACAAATTTCATTTCATGAAGCATTTATCGAATTACTAATATACCTAGTATGTCACTAAAACTTCAACTTTCTCTGTAATTAGAAGCTTTATAAATAAGATGTCTGAATTAGAAAAGATCTCATTCTTCCAAATTAAATGCAGAAGCAATTTATTATTTATGGAAGACTAGATAAATGGCAGACAGGCATATAACGAAGACAAGTAGGACCCTTTCCTTAAGAAATCAATGTGCTTTTCAAATCTGTCATCTCATTTTACCCTGAACAAAAAAATAAATAAATAAAAGGTTTTTCTGAGTAAAGAAATCAAGGCTCAGAGAAGTGCAGTTATTTGCAGACTGAAGACCAGTCTTCTAATAGACCCACTCCTAGCTTCTCATGAGACACCATGCTGCATACACAATTTTAGTTGTGCATGTAGTACTTACTAAAACCTTACTTTGTATGGCCATAACCACTCCACTGAAAATAAAATCTCAACTACATGGAAAGCTCAAGCCAAGTTCTATTAAGAAGTTTTGAAAATTATAGCAGATTAGTGTTTACTCTGTGTTAACATACTGAGTTATAAAAAACTTATTTTTCTGTATTCTTCTGAATGTGATATTTTAATTCTTTTAAGTCTTAAACTTACACATTAATTAGACAAAAATAAAAGTAAATTAAAACCAATGCATTTATAGTGCAGGTCATTCATTCACTTAAAGAAAATGTGTGTGTATATATATATAGCGCCTGAGTGCGGGGTACTATCCCAGGACTTAGAAATTCAAAAATAAATAAGAAACTGTACTATCAGCTCCTTGTGAGGGTAGCTCTTCTTTTTATAATATCCCTGTGCCTCATATTCAAAAGGCAATTAAGTATGTTCATTCTTTTAATTAATTAAATGCAGAAGCAATGTGTATACCGGCAATTAAATATGTTCATTCTTTTAATTAATTAAATGCAGAAGCAATGTGTATACCGGCTGGTTACTCATCTCATCAGAATCATTACAGAACTTCCTATTCCCAGGTCCCATCTCAGACCCGCTGTCTCAATCCCTGAGAGGTACAAGCATGTGTATTTTTATAAAGCATTTCAAGTGATTCTGATGCACATTCTCAGGCTAACAACCACTGATGTAAACAAGTCATGGCAATGTAATATTAGCATTGTAAAAATGGTATGAACAGAAATACCACAAAAGAAGGAAAAGCCAACTCTAAGGAAGTGTCTTACAGAACTAGTGATACTTGAACTTGAACGTGCAGAGAAGTCTCCACATGGAGAGGAAGAGTGATAATAAGCAAATCATTATTTAAGAACTAAAGCTGCAACAATCTAATGAGCTATTATTGCAATTATCAACAAATATCAGTTTAGGGACGCAAGTGATAAAAAACCATGAGATGTGTGCTGGCTTTATTATAGATACCTGAATATCTATTTGTTGCTGTTGTAATTTTTCAAGATGCCTAATGTGCTGTTCCATAAAAACATTCATTTGCTTTTCATGATCATGACAATGTAATTTCTCGTGTTTATTCTGAATACTTGTTTGTTGCTCTGTAACACGCTGTAACTGTTTATCAGTCTCCTGTAACTTATTGAGTAATTCTGTAACAGAATTGACTTTTGCTTCCAAATCACTCTGTACCTAAAATAATAAAATATCAAAGGATATAAAAAATACGATCAGTTACTAGAAATGTTGTTTAAAGTGATTTCTAATAAAAATGATCAAACCGGATTTTTACTCTCTAAATCTCTGATGATTTTATACCTTTATTTTTAGAATCACAGAAATAAAAGGCAAAAGATAGCTATTCTGAAGTAGATCTTTTCTCTCATTAAGAAAATAACACATTTGCAACAAAAGAATTTTTATAATTCCAGAAATGAAATAAACAGTAATTAAAAAGAAGCAAATAACACAACAAATTAGCTTTAGAAACTTCACTCATCTCAGACTGAATTAGGTCAGCAGCCTGGAATCCTAGTCTTAGATCAGCCACCTATTAGTCCGGGGACCTGTGTCACTCTGTTTCTCAGTTTTCCCATTTGCAAACTGAGGCGGGTGGCACAGACAATCTCGGGGTGCCTTTCCAAAATAAGGATGAGCAGTTGTCCCAGGTTGCCCAGGACTTGGGGGCTCCCTGGATGAGCCTGGATCAGTGCTAAATCCAGGCAGTCCTTGGTCCTTTAGCATTATCACAGCATGGCGGGGGGGGGGGGGGTAAGTCTCAATGCCTGAGAGGTAATATACAACTACCAACAGGAAAATTCTTTCAAAGTGAGAGCAACTAGAACAACCTTAGTCTATAGTTGGATACAATCACTTGTAGAATCAGTTCCTAATAAATAATTTTACATTTCACAAAGATGTTGTGAGTATCTGGGGTAAAAAATATACTTTTATCAGCGGAGCTGCTGTTGCAATGGCAGCCGCAGTTGCTGCGGCCACGGTTGTGGCTGAATCAATTCCACTGGGTGACGTTCTAGTCTCCTGAGTAACAGCGTCCTTTTCTGTGCCTGCATCTTCTAAAAGCTGTACCTTTACTTCTTTAAAAACAGGCATGTTTTGAGTTCTGTAAATAAAAAATGTATAAAAATATATTCAGCAAGCTACATGGAACCATTTCAAGAAGCACCTAGAGTGGTAATCTGCTGAAGGTGGGTTTTCTAGATTTTTTAAAACATTAAATCACTTGGTTTTCCCTATAAGGATCTTACCAGTCATTTGGTTCATGAAATCTATGAAAGGTCAAGTCACTAACTAAACACTAAAGAAATAAAATAATTCCTTGAAGGCTATGATATTTCAGATAATAAGGCTTACATATATGAAAAAGACATGAGCACAATTACCAAGATACATAATCAAGAAGTATGAATTCAAATCATGTAGAAAAAGTTCTAAGAATTCAAGTACTATGTGTTACTTCCAAAGAAAGACAACCTAAGATAAATTTTTAAAACTGCTAAAAACTGTTTTTAATTCTAGCTCATTTAGGTTTAATAGATGTCACACAATTTGTTAAAATGGGGCACAAAACACAGTTTTAAGCAGCCTGGATTAAAAATGACAGCAAATAGATACATTATTTATAATGAAAGATTTAACTAAATACCAACAAAACAAAACAAAACA
This sequence comes from Lynx canadensis, assembly GCF_007474595.2. Taxonomy (NCBI): domain Eukaryota; kingdom Metazoa; phylum Chordata; class Mammalia; order Carnivora; family Felidae; genus Lynx; species Lynx canadensis. The sequence continues at coordinate 105,282,424 of NC_044308.2, read as the reverse complement.
AAACTGGTTGATTGTGTTCTATATTTGGCCTGAAAAAAAGAGAGAGACAGACAGACAGACACAGACAGAAAGGAACCACGGATGGGGCACCTAGGTGGCTCAGTATGTTAAGCGACCAATTTTGGCTAGGGTTATGATCTCACGGTTCATGAGTTCAAGCCCCGTGTTGGGCTCTGTGCTGACAGCTCAGCTTCAGAAGCTTCAGATTCTGTGTCTCTGCCCCTCCCCCGCTCAAACTCTGTTTCTCTCTCCCTCAAAAATAAACAAACATTTAAAAAATAAATAAATAAATAATAGAAAAGGAACCACTGACAAAACCAGAGTCCCTAGTGAAGTCCAAATAAGATCAGAAGGAATGCACTCCATCTCTAGCTGCTGGACTTTCCAGCTGATCTCTAAGAAGACCCAGAGCAGCTCGTAAACTTACTCGCTTTGATATTTCCTCATTTTGACTAAGAGCATCTGTCTCAAAATTTTGACATTATCTCTATCTTCCACTTCTCTATCTTCCACTTACCTTCTCACACCCCATGGAGTTATCAAGTTTTGTCAATTATTTCGTCACAATTGCAGGAATGATGTCACAGAACTACAGAGGCAGGGGGAACCCAAAAGGCCACTGATCCTAACTTCCTAATTTTATAGATGAAACGGAGGTTCACAGAGGTAACAGGATTTACTTGATCAAGGTCACAGAACAGTAAGGTAGGGTTGGTAAGATCCTAGAGATCTTCCCACAACATCTCACTCTCTCAGAATAGTACTTCTCCCTTCGTGCTTCTCCTTCTCTGGTAAAAAAAAAAAAAAAAAAAAAAAAAAAACCAACTTCATCACCTCTGGCCAACTATTTCATTCTTGCAGATTTTACTCATTTAAAAAGTTCCCAAATACATTTCTCCACCATTCAACAATCTAAAATTATTCCTTAGAGACAAATGGGTAGGCTAATTTCTTCTGTTTGACCTTCCACACATACTATCCTCTGGCCATGCCCTTGCCTCCTATCACTTCACAGACAACTCTCAGGAGTCACACTGCTCCTCACTGGCTACACCACACCCTTCCCAAAGCTGACTCCATGCTTCTCACTGATCTCTCAACCTTCCTCCATTCAACTTTAAGATCCAACACAAGCCTTCCCCTTTTCAAAACCTTGTCCTTAAACACTTCCAATTGATCTGTCCCTTCCTAGCTCCTTTTGCTTTTACTGCCCACACTACACAATTGAGGCTTGATAAGCAGCCATCCCATGGTTTAAATGTCTATGCAGAACAGTTTCATAATCTATTAATGCAATACTGCTTCCTATCACAGTTTTAATCACTCATTCCCCCACATAGGTACATATTCTCTCCCCAACTAAGCTCTAAGCAACCTGGGGCAGAGGTGGGGGCAGAGAAGGGGGATTTCTTAAATGCCAAACAGCAAGTAAGAAAGAACTAAGCACATAGCAGGCTCTCAATATAAATCGGATTAAGTGGCGTTGAAAAAAATATAATTCAGATATTCCTGCCTTTTAGTATTCTTGTCTTAAGTCTGAATGTGTTTACCCTTTAAGATCGTTCATTCTACATGATTACATTAAATTAATCAATAAGAGGGGCGCCTGGGTGGTTCAGTCGGTTAAGCGGCTGACTTCCACTCAGGTCATGATCTCACAGTTCATGAGTTAAAGCCCCACGTCGGGCTATGTGCTGACAGCTCAGAGCCCGGAGCCTGCTTTGGATTCTGTGTGTCTCTCTCTCTCTGACCCTCCCCCTGCTCACCCTCTGTCTCTGTCTCAAAAGTAAATAAACATTAAAATAAAGTGAAAGTAAATTAACCAAGAGAAATAACAAGGTAAAACTAGACATCAACTTCTTTATAGTCTTTTAAGTTTTGTTTTTTCTAATTATCAAATTAAGTCCTCAACGTAACAAATGTAAATAGCTATGAAGTGTAAAAAACTGGGAAAGAAGAAATTTTTTCTTCAATTTTTTTCTTTTTTAGAATTTTTTGAAAGTTTATTTATTTTAAGAGAGATAATCCAAAGCAGGCTCTGCACCAAGTGCAGAGCCAACATGGGGCTCAATATCATGACTCTGAGATCATGACCTGAGCCCAAATCAAGAGTCAGATGCTTAACCCATTGAGCCATTCAGGCGCCCCAGAGTCCTTTCTCAGTGAACACTACTACTGACCATGCATTTATACAAACCAAAAATCTGGGATTCATCCTTAGCTCCTTCTTCACTCTCACATCTAATTGTCAATTCCATCTCTAAGTCATCTTCCAATCCGTCTACTCTTCTCCAAACCAGCATGCCCTCACACTACCATCCTCCAATGTATTGAGGACCAACTGAATCTCTCTCAAAGAGATCCCTACAAAATGTGTAGCCAGTTGGTTTCCTGGACTGAATAGTTCAGTCCTCTTCTAATCCACCTATTTTTTTTTTTTTTTTAGGAGGAGGAGGGCAGAGAGAGAGAGAGAGAGAGAGAGAGAGAGAGAGAATCCTAAGCAGGCTCTGTGCTGTCAGTGCAATGCAGAGCCCAATGCAGGCTTGAACCCACGAACCACGAGATCATGACCTAAGCTGAACCCAAGAGTCAGATGCTTAACTGATTGAGCCACCCAGGCACCCCCTGATCCATCTTTTGATAACTGCTATCTGAATGAGCCTTTTAAGAATTATATATCATAATTTAACATTTTAAGATGATTTGTCACTTCTCTTCTTTAAAGTTTATAACCTAGCCCCTTGCTTCCTCTCCAGCTACACAGTAAGGGCATTCTACCCTGTTCTAGATGCTCTGGCCATACTCTTCATTCCTGGCTCCAGTCTATTACTTTTTACTAGTACAGCTTTAGAGCATATCATATCAAATGGGGCAAATTTTCAATCATTCAAGTTCTTTCCCCCCATATTAGCTATTCTCAACTATGTGTATTCCATATGTATGTAATTATTATGTATATATATCCTCAACTGTATGTCCTTCCAGGTAAATTTTAGGATCACTTTGCCAAATTCCATCTACTATTCTCTGAAAACAATAAATTCAAGGGGTGCCTGGGTGGCTCAATTGGTTAAGCATCCAACTTCGGCTCAGGTCATGATCTCACGGTTGGTGAGTTCAAGCCCCACATATAAACTCTCTGTTGTCAGCACAGATCCTGCTTTGGGTCCTCTGTCCCCCTCTCTCTCTGCCCCTCTCCCATGTGCTCTCTCTCAAAAACAGAAAAACATTTTTAAAAACCACAATAAATTCAAGTGACATTGACTACAGCAAAATCTATCTCTTGAGACATAGTTAGATTGTCTTTTAACCCAACAGGGGTCATTTTTGTATTTCTGATTCAGTTATTATTCTATACATTGCAGTCAGCTTCTCGACGCCTTTCCTAGTTTGTTTTTGCTTTCGAATTCTGTTCATTCATTCTGAATGGGAAGAGACCTACTAAGAAGTGTAGTGTTCAATTACTGTTCACTGTCTATTTGTTAATGAACAACTTCTCCCTCCCTGATCTGAGAGTTCTGAGAGATTTCAGTTCGAAGAGTTCTAACTTGAAAACAAGTTGATAAGGTCCCTACTATGGTTGCAAGCAACCTCTTCTTCTGGGGGTCAGCTGGAAGGAGTGGTAATCACTGTCTGTCCAAATGAGTCAGATGTAATCTGTGATTTTTGGTTCAACTATAGACTTTGAAAGACCATACCACAACTCATGCCCTTACTTTCACTTTTTCTTATATATTTATAAACTCCAGGATATAATTTACCATCCAAGTTCCTTTCCTAACCACTATACCACATATTGGGAATCGTTTGGTGAACAAAGATAAAAAGGAAAAACATGATGAGGACAAACAACCAGCTATTAAACTCTGGCTGGCTCAGATCACCCCCTTGTGTTTTAGAGATAGTATTTACTTTTGTTAGTCCAATGCTTCCCAGTGCATAATATGTATGCCATGGACAACTGTAGGTGAAAAAATAATAAACTTTTAAACAGTTTTTATTTAATAGTTATAAATAGTTTATTTATTTAAATTCTATTATTGAAAACACCATACTGATTTTCCATTTACTGAATATAAAATTTCCTTTTTTAATAAAATGAGAATTCAAAATGAAGTAAACATTTTTCTTATTTTCTAAGGGGCCTTCCAGACTGTACCATTTCAGGAGTAGGATACATTTAGCCTAAGGATATGTATCTCATCCCATCTCCACTAATGATAATAATAATAAAAATTGCCTCCAGAGTAGTGAAGACATATGCTTATCATGGTGCTGTTGTCAGGGTTGGCTTTGTATTTCATTGGTATTTAAGATAAACTTGGGAGGGAACATTTAGATGGAGTAGTAGCCGTGGTCTCCCTTCACTCCATCCAGATGCTAACCTTGTCCCTTTCTTAAATCTTGACAAGGAAAAGTCTAAACGTCCTTGGATAGTAAATAGTAAGTATTACGTACTCGGAACTACTTGACCATTGCTACAAGTAGTATAGTGAAGTGATTAAGAGAGCAAATTCTAGAGGCAGACTGCCTGGGTCTGAATCCTAGCCCAGTGAATACTTCCTAAATGACCTGTGGAAAGATCAATCTCTGTGTGCCTCATCTATACGCATCTCTGTGTGCACATCTATGATGTGCCATCATGTTTCCTCATCTATAACATGGGGATTCTGTAAAATTGAGATGTGATGGAATATACTTCATTGGATTTTGTGAGTATTGAGTTAATGCTTAGAACAGTACTTCTTCTATACTAAAAATTGTTATAGCTGTTGAGTATTTTATGTGTCCAGCACCATAAAAAATGCTTTATACATATTTCACACATTGAAAAATGAAACTAATCTTTGAGAACCATATAAAAACATAAGAAATGGCCCACTTAATTTTTGTAAATGAAACTTACTTTTGCTTTAAAACTGCTCTCAGAGCATCCTTCTGTCCCATGGTGTACTGAGAAATAAAGATGTCATTTGCTGCAAAATTGAGACACAAAATATACTTCAGATTCCTAAAAATTTGTTAAATTTTAATAAAGCTACCAAAAAAAAAAGCTTTTTAAGAATGTTTAGGAATTCAGCAATAAGATTTCTTAATTTTAAAAAATGTGAGTAGTAGCCGTGATCTACTAAGACTACTAAATGACTGATTAATAATAGTCATAACCCGGGGCACGTGGGTGGCTAAGTCAGTTAAGCATCTGACTTCAGCTCAGGTCATGATCTTGTGGTTCATGGGTTCATCGAGCTCTGTGCTGACAGCTCGGAGCCTGGAGACTGCTTTGGATTCAGTGTCTCCCTCTCTCTCTGCTCCTCCCCTGCTCACACTCTGTGTCTCTCTCTCAAAAATAAATAAACATTAAAAAACATTTTTTTCAAATAGTCATAACCCTAGACCCTAGGGGAAAAAATAAAATAAAAACACGTGAGGCCAAATTGGAGCCATTTGCTCAAATTCAAAAGAGAAAACCGTGGATAAAAATAAAACTACATAAAAATGTCACTACATTAATTTCTTGAAAGCATATTTTTAATTTTTTAATCTATTATCTTACCAGACTATTCAAAACTTAAATTCAGAATTTATAAATTTTTTTAAGTACTTAATCCCAAATTTATGCAATAGGTTAGTAATAAAAACATTACCATTACCACTGCACACCTTTTTCTGGATTTTAAAGATTCCACTACTAGCCTAATTTGGAAGGAAAAACTAATTAAAATGAAATAATCAAAATAATAAGAAAAAAATGTAAGTTTATTTAATAAGTATCTTTTAAAAAAATCAATGAGGGGGCGCCTGGGTGGCTCAGTCGGTTGAGCGGCCGACTTCCGCTCAGGTCATGATCTCACGGTCCGTGAGTTCGAGCCCCGCATCGGGCTCTGTGCTGACAGCTCAGAGCCTGGAGCCTGTTTCAGATTCTGTGTCTCCCTCTCTCTCTGACCCTCCCCCGTTCATGCTCTGTCTCTCCCTGTCTCAAAAATAAATAAATGTTAAAAAAAATTTAAAAAAAAAAATCAATGAACATCTTAAAAGCTAAAAACCTAAAATCTTATCCTTATAAAGAAACTCCTGACACATACAACACAGATGAGCCATGAAGACCTGCTACCTGAAATAAGTCAATCATAAAACTAGAGCAGGGGGGGCGCCTGGGTGGCTCAGTCAGTTGAGCGACCAACTTCGGCTCAGATCATGATCTTGCAGCTCATGAGTTCAAGCCCGCATCAGGCTCTGTGCTGACAGCTCAGAGCCTGGAGCGTGCTTAGGATACTGTGTCTCCCCCTCTCTGCCCCTAACCCACTCGCATTCTGTCTCTCTCAAAAATAAACAAACATTAAAAAAAAAAAAAAAAAAAAAACTAGAGCATGGGGAAATGGAGAGTTAGTGTTTAATGAGTACAGAGTTTCAACCGGGGAAGATGAAAAAGTTCTGGAAATGGATGGTGGTGATAACTGCATAATGTGAATGTATCCAATGCCACAGAACTGTACACTTAAACAAAAGAGAGAGAAAGAGCTAGATTCTGTTATGTGTATTTTACAAGGGGGAAAAAAAAGGAAAAGCAAATCTATCCTTTTACCTTTTTGTCTGTTGCTCTCTTCCAGTTTATCCACAGGCAACCCCTGCACTGCAACGTCTTTAGGAAAATCCTTTGGGATGTGAAAGGAAGAAATGAAAAGCTAAGATATCTTTATGATTTATTACTCATCAAGTAGCATTTACTAGCTATGTGACTACTATGTTCTAGGAGGGCAGGATCGTGTGCTTTTATAGACTTAATTCCCAGACCACTGCAATGCTTAGGTACCTTGAAGGTACTCAAGGATCAGTTGAATGAGCAAGTAAATGAACAAGCAAGCAACTCTGGCCCTGAAATTCATACTCAAATATCCATTTGCCACTTCTAGCAGAGAGAGTCATTCAACAATTCAGTTGCGGGGCGCCTGGGTGGCTCAGTCGGTTAAGCGTCCGACTTCAACTCAGGTCACGATCTCGTGGTCCATGAGTTCGAGCCCCGCGTCGGGCTCTGGGCTGATGGCTCAGAGCCTGGAGCCTGCTTCCGATTCTGTGTCTCCCTCTCTCTCTGCCCCTTCCCCGTTCATGCTCTGTCTCTCTCTCTCTGTCTCAAAAATAAATAAACGTTAAAAAAAAGTTTAAAAAAAAAACAAACAATTCAGTTGCTACGGTTTAATGTGAAAATCTGATTCACTGTGAGTCAAAAGGAGTACATAAGGATGGCCAACACATAAAACAACATCACAAATTAATCACAGCATTCTTTATCACTGAGCTCAAATATGGTCTCAGAAGGCTTCTCTACTGGCAACTAGCTTTCTGTTCACATGTATAACCCTAGTCTTCATCTTTAAGATTCTATTCAGTGCTAAGACACCATGACTTTTTGAGTACTAGGTTCATCCAACATTGCTCTTCACCTTCCTTAGACACATCTCTTTTTTTTTTCCTGCTAAAGCAGAAAAGGGTAAAGAGAAAATCATTAAAAGAAAGTGATCCCCTGACAACAGGTATTAACTTCCTAAAAAATAGTTAATGAGGGGCACCCGGGTGGCTCAGTCAGTTGAGCATTCCACTTCAGCTACTACCATGATCTCATATCTCATGGTTTGTGAGTTGGAGCCCGACATCAGGCTCACTGCTGTCAGTGTAGAGCCCGCTTTGAATCCTCTGTCCCCACCTCTCTCTCTGCCCCTCCCCTGTTCATGCTCTGTCTCTCTAAAATAAATAAAACATTAAAAAAAAATAGTCAATGAGGTTAACAATACAATAGAATACAGTATCTGGGGAATTAATATAAAGGCCTCCTACAAATGAGTAAGAAGCACAGCATATAAATATGTAATTCACAAAAGAAGAAGGCAATATACATGAAAAAAATTTCTCCTTCAGTAATAATGAAAGAATGCCTTCTTAACCTATCAAAATGGCAACTTTTTTTTTGTCTACTTTTAATGCCCTGCATTGGTTAAGCTGGGGAAAAATAATACCACTAATTCTGTTCATGATCTTGCTGAATAATGTATATTGATACAGTCTTTCTAGAGGCAATTTAGAAACATTTCAAGAAGTGTGCATATCCTTTGATTTAATAATTTTACATCCAGAAATTAATCCTAATGAAATGACCTGAAATATATACCAGAATGTAAATCACATGGTTGTCTATATTATCAAAAATTGGGGGAAAAACTTAATGTCAAATGACAGGAACATGAACAAATAAATTATGGTACACATACACTGAAATTCTATGAACCCATTAAAGTTTCTAGGGAAATAAAAATCAATGGCATGGAAAAATATCCTTAATACTACCTAATAATAAAACAGTATGGTCCTATTTCATAAAACATGAAGGCAACAGTTGTTGACTTCAGCTACAGAATTTCTTCTTTCCTTTTGCTCTTTGTATTTTCTACAATGAATTTTAAAGTTTTTGTTTTCTTTCTACTCATGTGCAAGGACTGGCCCAAACAGGAATAGGGATATCTCACTTTCTGGTAGTGTAGAGAAATACATATGAATAAAAGAAGATAATGAATAAGTTTATAAATATGAGCATATCAGGCACAAACTCCTTTAGTTTCCTCATTAAAATAGAATGATCAAGTCAATCCACACTGTAATCTTAGCACGCATTTATGAAACAAAAATGTGATACAAAGACAAACTACAGTTTGTATTCAAGAAAAAATGATAATGAACTGGATTTACTTTGCAGGCGTATTTTACCTTAAGCAATCTACACAAAACAAGCTTTGAGTCCATATTAAATCTAATGGAATCCTAATCATCTTCCAAAGATCATCGATTTATTTTCAATTATATAATAATAGCATATCCATGCATCTGGGAAACTATTTAGATGATAGAATTCAAAGACCATTAATCATTAAAAAAGGTCTGCTCAAAAAAGAACCAAAGAATACCAACCCAAAGGCTAGGCATTGACTCAGGGACCAGGTGCAGCACATAATTATACGTTTTTATTGTGAGTGTTTTACAAAGTTGATAAGTAAGCAGCTTTAATTTCATTCTTACCAGGAATGAATTTCAATTTTCAAAATATTATATTGTGAAACTCTCTTCTTTAAAGACTTGTTTAATGGACAATTTATAGTCAACATTATGATTGGTGATCAAAATCTAATTAGATTGCATGAACAAAATATATTTATCATCAAATATTTTCAGGATTATAAAGGTAAAGATGAGAATTTCATGTTATTATTTTTTAAAGACTGCTCAAAAAAACCACACATAGGGGCGCCTGGGTGGCGCAGTCGGTTAAGCGTCCGACTTCAGCCAGGTCACGACCTCACGGTCCGTGAGTTCGAGCCCCGCGTCAGGCTCTGGGCTGATGGCTCGGAGCCTGGAGCCTGTTTCCGATTCTGTGTCTCCCTCTCTCTCTGCCCTTCCCCCGTTCATGCTCTGTCTCTCTCTGTCCCAAAAATAAATAAAAAACGTTAAAAAAAAAATTAAAAAAAAAAACACACATAAAACCTCACAATAGCTTGAATGATATATAATCACACCTCACTTTTTAAAAATGATGTTCCTACTGTTTCTTTACCTTTACCTAACAGTAAGTTAAGTCTCTAGTCTAGAATATGTTTTCCTTAGCTCAGAGCACAGCTTCTTTTCAGTTACAGTATTTCTCTCAGTGTTCAACATCTTAATAACTAGTATTTTTTATTCTATGGAAGATTGTTTAATGTCTCAATGCTATTCAAGTTGCAACTGTAGTATGTAAAACATTTCTTTGTAAGTGAAATTTAAGCAAAAACAAGGCCTGTTGCTCATCAAACATAATTTAAGAATACATTACTTAACAATACTGAAAAGTTTAACATGAATGGAATTACAAATTCTTTTGCTTACGCTTTCCGACACAGTAGAATTTTCTAGTGGAGGCTGCAGATAATTTCTAGCAGAAGTCAAGTCTGATGAACCTAACAAAACAAAGGAATCAATTTGAGTGATTTTAAAATCAGAACCTTTTCCTTTAAAAACTGTACAAGTATGATTCAAGAACTGTCAACTCCATATTAATGCAAAATCTATACTGGAAAGCACTTTTCATGCAAAAAAACTTAAGATGTAATTAACATATATTCTGATGAAAGTTTTACAGTTGATATTTAGGAAAATAAGGGTCAGTACTGACAATCAAGTGGGATAAATATGTTTTAAAATATATCGTTACACTGTTGGATTTGGACAAAGCATCGGTAGAATCATTAGCCAGGAATAAAATATGTACATGATATAAAAGCAAGACTTTATTATGTCATACCCTCCCTCCCAAAAAAAGCAGCATTATATAAGCATTTTTTTTGTTTTTGCACATATATTTATTAATTTGATCTTTACAATTATCAGTGAAATGGGCAAAGCATATGTCTTCTTCATTTTCACTGAACTCCAGACAGGTTAAGTGAATTGAAATACGGAAGCCATCAAGAGGCAGAAGTTAACGCTTTTCTACATGCCAAATTGAATAACACTATCCAAACAGAAGGTAGAGCATTTGGTAAAAACCCCTATTGATGAACAATAAGCACATCATACTAGTTAAGTGTGTCCACCACAGATGTGAACAAGAACAATATGCAAAAACCACACAAAGAAAAAACACAATGGGAAATGTTTCATTCATTCCACCTATTCGATGTTATATAGATTAGACCGGCTGTGCTAGCCATTTCCCCATGGAAAGGGGTCAGCTTTCAAACATCTATACAAACTAGATGTATCTTATGTTTGAGAATTTAAACACATAAAATCCTCTAAATTCTGAAACGCAAAAAACGAAATGAAAATAAAGACTAAAGATTTACAAAAGTGAGAACTATTCGGAGTCACATACCACATAACGTTCCATTCAAGCTAGCCTCGGTTCTAACAGGAAGACGTTTATTTGCAGACAACGCTGGAGGAACACAGGGCAACTCATCTTTGAGCAAAACCGAATAATCTCCCTGATTTGGAGAAACTACCTCACGAAGCCTCCTCGCTGGTATTTTAACCCTTTTTTTCTTTTCCAGGCTAAACTCAGAGCCTTTCATATTTTGCAACAAAACTAGTCCCACAGTTCTGAATAGAATTTCTTCTAGGTCCGTAAAACTTCAAAACAAAATTTTCACCGCTTTGGGGACTTTGGGAAGAAGGAACGAAGGAGGAGTATGATAAACAAAATATGAATTCCAAGTGATTTTAAAACATGCAGTCATCAACCTGTAAATAAATCAATGTCTAAGTAGACTATCCAAAAAGCTAGAAATTTCAATTTGGTTATTTAATCCAGGATTAGAGACTACTAGAACACCATATTTACCCATTAATCCCACTCAGTCCATTAATGCATACGCCAGGGAATCTGAGAGTAGGGATGATAAGAGAAAGGCCGCGTGAGCAACAATAACCATAACAACACTCCCCAAACCTAGAACTGGCAGTGCAAAACCAAACAGATAGTGTTAAGATTCGTTGGTGGGACTCAAGCAAAACTGAAATGCTTTAAAATCACCCATATAAGAAGCTTAATAGCTGTCTTCCGCCAGAGTTTTACACACTCCTCCAGATGCAACCATCGGACACCTAAATTCACCCCTCCCAGTCAGCCGAACGCTCGGCGACCGCGCAGTCAGAGGTATAATCTGACAACAGCTTCAGCTGCAGCGAGTCAACGTCCACTTCCCTTTAAGCCGGCCCCCCTGAGACTCAACACGCATGTGCGCCAAGATAATAATCCAAAACAACCAACGAAAAAGCCGAAAGCTCTCCGGTGTTCGTCCATCCCTCTCCGGGTGGAAACAAACTCCCAGTGTAAAAGGCTTAAGAACGTGTGAATTTGGTCGTTTTTGTTTTGTTTCTTGTTTCTTTTAAGACACTACACTGCCCCCACGAGATTTAAACGTTGACTAAAACTCGAAATTCCCATCGAAGGCCCGCACAGATCCCGACCTAGTTGGAAATACCACTCCTGTTGCTTAGGGACTGTTTACAGTGTAGCTCCTGGAGACCGTTAGGGACGCGGGATTAAGTAAGTAAGTTTTACAAAAACTTTCGACTGATTCGGGTTACTGTTGGCCTGGAAGTCAGGAAAAGAGAGCACTGACAAAGCATACAACTACAAAACTTAATCACCAAAGGATTTTAGAATTCACTGGGGATAGCGGCTTTCCCTCTAGAGTTCCTGCGTTATAACGAATCCGCGTCGAAAAGTCTAAGGGCTATTTGACATCGCCTCTCCCACGTGTTCTCTTCCATCCAGCGGCTGCGGCGCCCGCCCTGACCCAGACCCTCCGCCCCTAGACTGGACTGGCAACGCAGCCCCCCAGCCTCGCACTGGTGTTGGATGCGAGAGCCTGTGCTTAAGTATGGTCTCTTTTCTCTGCCCTTAGAATCCCGGGTTCCCAGGCGGGGGGCGGGAGACTACCCTCCGGAAAGGTGGAAGGGGTCTCTGGAGGAGGCCTCCGCGTGTACTTGGGACTGTGGGGAGGAGGGGGGCGGGTTGCGGAGACTGCGTCCCCAGAGCAGGTTTGGGACCTTCCCGGGGACCTTCTCGTGCTACCGGGGTGAGGGTCGGAATTTGAGGCCCTGAGCCTCCTCCAGCCCGGGTTTGGGGAGTCAGTGTCTTGTTTTGGAACAGTGAGTTAGATTGTAAAGCATCCACGCAGTGACCTTGAGCTGACAGACAAGAGACCCTCTTTTTAACTGAAAAATCTTCTCTACAGACAGAATACCATGGACAAACACCCCTTATCTGATTTGCTAATTTTTGAGAACGCACTATTTAGACGTTTCCTTTTACGCATTACTAAAGGTTTTTAAAGCGATTAATCAAAGCAAGAAGTGTAATCTGTAAAAGCTAAATAGCAAAGTTTGTTTATTTTTACATCTCCGCTGTCTACTTTCATAGAAAAATCCCTAGGATTAAAGGGGACCTTAAGGGCTCAGCTTTGGAGAACCTTTTAATTATTCTTAATAAGTTTCTGTAATTATTTATTTCAGTTACATTTCTCTCTTCATAAATGGGCTCTAAGGTACCTGTTTGTCCACAATTTGTTTTAATGTAGGTGAATTAAAAGATTGACAGTGTCAGAGACTTTGAAGATGACTTAATTCCCTTATTTTCTAGGTGAAGCTTAAATATTAAAAAGTGACCTTTCCCCTGCAGTCTACAAGGTGTGACCATAGGCATAGAAACTTATTAAAATGACTTGGATAAATGATTTGATTTGGATCTTACAAACCCTTTTGTATCAGACCTGAAACCCAAGTAGTCTTGCCCCCATCTAGTCTAACTCATGGGCTTACGTTTCAGGCCTGGAAGCCATGCTTTAAACCCAAAAGCAATAATCTTTCAAAAGTAATTTTTGCTCTGCTTAATAATAAGTTGAGTTAGGGTTGCCAGTTAATCGGACATAACTTCCTAAACCTGCTCAGATGTGGCAGAGTCCTATTTTATACTCATCAGACAAGTTAGTTCAATTCAGTTTAGACATCTGACCTATCAAAGACACCGATAGCCCTGAAACAAAAAACATGGCTCACAAGATTGTTTTCTTTCATTTCTTTTGTTAACATCTTTACTTGCTTCTGGTTTCCCACTCTCCTAGCTCCATACATACCTATGTAAGTAGATACACCTTTTTTGCTGGTTTGTTTGTAAGTTTCAGACATGATGACCTTTAACCCTAATTTCTTCACCATATATCTCCTTAAGAACAGTCTATTACAGGGGTGCCTGGGTGGCTCAGTGGGTTAAGCTTCTGACTTCCAACTTCCCCTCAGGTCCTGATCTCACAGTTTGTGGGTTCAAGTACCCCCTTGGGCTCTCTGGGCTCTGCTGTCAGCACACGGCCGGCTGGCTTTGGATCCCCTGTCTCCCTCTCTCTCTGCCCCTCCCCCAGTTACAGTCTGTCTGTCTGTCTCTCTCTGTCTCAAAAATAAGAAAAAAAGAACAATCTGTTACATAGCCACAATAAGATTATCACACCTAATAAGGTAACATATTCAGATTTCTCCAATTATCCCAAAAATGTCTTTATTTTTAACTCAAATATTTTTTTTTGATTCAAGGTCCGAAGTTCACACATTGCTTAGTTGTCATGACTCTTTAGTCACTTAATCTACAGCAGCCTTCTATTACTTTTCTTTATGGCTTTAACTTTTTGAAAAGACTAGTCTAGGTGTCTTACAAATTGTCCCACATTGTGGATTTTCCTAATTACTCCCTCATGATCAGAATCAGATCAAACATTTTTGGCAAGAATACCACACAGTTGATATGTGTCTTTACTGGTTATGGTGGTGACTGCCAGATCTTTGCCATATAAAGGGACCATTTTTCTTTGATGAAAAGTAACTTGTGGAGATACTTTGAGACCATGGATATATCCTGTTCTCCAACTGTCACCCAGTAGTTTTATCATCCATTCTTGATCCTCACTTGAATTACAAGATTACCAATTACCAGTACCAGTCATGCCGAGACCAGGGTCAGGTATTGTGACAATGGCCGAGGACAAGGACATCAGTAGAATAACTTACTGCAAACTAAGTTTGAACAGAAGTAGAAATTTGGCTCCAGAACTGGTACAAATCTGCATAGCGTTCCAAAAAAGAAATTGCATCTCCCCTGTTAAATCCTGGTTAGTTGGGGGGCTTTTTTGTTTGTTTTTTTAATATTCAAAATTTTCTGGGAATTGTTTGTCTTGTGTTTACCTAAACATACTACCTGGGAAGATAAGGATCTTAAGTATTTTTAATACATCTCATAATACATCTGCCAAGGAATTATAACCTCAGAATAGATTGAGGAAACTAATTTCACTCATTGAAAATAATTTAGCCGTCAGAAGCTTACAATTCATCAAACAGAGCTTGAAGGGGCCTCAGCAGTCATACTGTAATCCCCTCATTTTTCAGGTAAGAAATCAGGCTTCATTGGAGACATTCAAGCAAAGGTTGGACAACTAATTTTCCAGAACAAAAAGGAAACTCATGCATCAGAAAAGGTTTGAATTGATGACTGATAAAATCTCTTTATTCTTAAGTTCCCTGGTTTTATTATATATTTTGACACAAAAATAACAGTATTGTGATCATTCCCAAGACCTAAGCCAGAGATTCTAGAACTCATCCCTTCCTTCTCTCTCTAGGTTTCAGAGATATAACCATAAGGTAACCTCTGATTGAATATTTGCCTCTACAATAACTAACATTTGCTGTAATAGCTGAAAATTAGGACTAAATCAAAGGGCAACCCCATTATTTCTACCTGTTTTCATCATCAGGTGGTGTGTGTGGCTGTTGGACTTTGTTAATCAGCATGATTTAGGATTAAATAACTGGAAAACAGAATGCTCCAAGACATAGAAGACACCAGACTAGCAAGTAAATGTGAAAATCATTCACTCTGTCATTTCCAATGTTTTCTAGGAGCAAATGCCTGTAATTAAGTATATCCGTGACAACAGATAGAGAAAAGCTTTGGAGATTTAGGCAGACTTGAGAAAACCAACTGTTAGCTCTTGAGTTCAGTTGTAGATCTGGGAATTGAGTAGTGGAACTATTTTTCTTTTCCAAATTCTCAAGAAATAGATTACTCATAATATGATAAACTTTATTTAAAGAGGAAATATATACTGTTAATGACTGTATATTAAAAAACAATACCAAGAAAATAATTTTTAAATAAAATTCATACCAAGAACATTTGGAGCATTCCTCATCTATGCATTGGTAAAGACCTCCCAATAACAACCATCATTTGTCACCATGAGTTGTATATATACTAAGGGGCAAGTGGGGTAGAATCAGCACAGTGTTACCAGTCTCTGAAACTTAACATTTAAATATTTCAGACCTGCCTCTCTTAACTCTAGTTAAAAAGTGATTATATATGAATTTTAACCTGAAGAAATAAAAGGATAGGAGTAGGAAAAAGAACTGGATTTTGACATCACAATCTGCAAACATGCAAATTTCTAAGGTTTTTATAAGTAAGGAAATCATCTGTTTTTGTTTTCTGTGTGTAGAAACATCAATGTCTTGTACAGTGAGTTTACTGTACAATTCAACAATTCAGAAGGCTCAGTCTTATTGATGTCCTTTTGTCATTTCAGCTAGAGGCCTGTTGGTAAACCAAGCTCCATAATGCATATTTTATTGCTCTTGTATTTTTTAAAGTTCTCGTAAAACAGTGGTTTCATTTAACACCTATTTTCACAAAAGTTATTTTACCAGTTCTTGGATCATTTCAAGCTGTTTTCTGAGTGAGAAGCCAAAAGAAATTTAGTTCTGGACATTTGCTAACCCTACACGGCACACTGCATCTTGCTCTTTGGCAAGGATTAGACAGCTGAGCAACCTTTTTTTTTTATGTTAAACTTTTTATTTTGAGATTATTGTAGATTCACATGCAATTATAGGGGGAAATGCAGAGTTCCCTTGTGCCCTTTACCCACTTTTCCACCATAGTAACATGTTACAAAATATCACATACAATATCACACCCCGGATATTGATGATACAGTCAAGATACAGAACATTTTCGGGGCGCCTGGGTGGCGCAGTCGGTTAAGCGTCCGACTTCAGCCAGGTCACGATCTCGCGGTCCGTGAGTTCGAGCCCCGCGTCAGGCACTGGGCTGATGGCTCAGAGCCTGGAGCCTGTTTCTGATTCTGTGTCTCCCTCTCTCTCTGCCCCTCGCCCGTTCATGCTCTGTCTCTCTCTGTCCCAAAAATAAATAAACGTTGAAAAAAAAAAAAATTTAAGATACAGAACATTTCCATTACAGAAGTCTCTTACTTCATCTTTTTATAGCAATACTTAATTCCCTCCTACCCCTGTCCCCGCCTTAACCCCTGGCAACCACTAATATATTCTCTATTTCTGTAAGTTTGTCATTTCATGAATGTTATATATATAACATTGATCCTCACTTGAATTACAAGATTACCAATTACCAGTACCAGTCATGCAGAGACCAGGGTTATCATACAGCAAATAACATTTTGGGATTGGCTTTTTTCACTCAGCATCATTCTTTGGAGATTCCTCCAATTTGTGTGCATCAATAACTCATTCCTTTTTTGAAATCTTGCCAATTGGAACGACATGGATGGACCTAGAGTGAATTTTGCTAACTGAAGTAAGTCAGAGAAAGACAAATACCGTATGATTTCACTCATGTGGATTTAAGAAACCAGATAAACATAGGGGAAGGGGGGAAAAAAATAGGGAAATCTTAATAGACTCCTAACTATAGAGAACAAACTGAAGGTTGCTGGAGGGGTGTTGGGTGGGAGGATGGGCCAGGTGGGGGTTGGGCATTAAGGAGTACAGCTGTTGTGATGAGCACAGGGTGTTACATGTAAGTGATCAATCACTAAATTCTACTGAACAGTATTATAGCCTATATTTACTAGAATTTAAGTCTGAAGAAAAAACTCATTCCTTTTTATTGCTGAGTTATTCCGTGGCATTGGTGTACCAATTTAACCATTCACTTACTGAAGAACATCTGGATGGTTTCCAGTTTTTGACTGTTACAAACAAAGTTTCCATAGCTATTCATGTAAAGGTTTTTGTGTGAATGTAAGTTTTCATTTCTCTGTGATAAATGCCAAAGAATACAATTGCTGGGTCATTTGGTAGTTGCATGTTTAATTTTCTAAAATACTGCCAAACTGTTCACTGCAGTGACATTACAATTTTACATTACCACTGAGTGATCCAGTTTTTCCACGTACTCACCAGTATTTGGTGGTGTCACTATAAATTTTAATAATTTATGTTTTATTAAGTTCCTGATCCATCTTGAGTTAATTTTTATATAACTCACACATAAGTGAGAGACTTCAAGGCTAAATTTTTTCCTATGGATATATAATTGCTCTAGCACCATTTGTTGAAAAGGCTATCCTTCACTTAATTGCTTTTGCACCTTTACTAAAAATTAGTTGGGCATATTTATGTAACCCTAATTCTGGGTTCTCTGTTCTGTTTCACTGAACTATGTCTACCTCTCCACTCATAGCACACTATACTGATTACTGTAACTCTATAATAAGTCTTAGAATCAAGTAGACCTCCTCCCATTTTACTCGTTTTTTAAATTTGTTTTACTATTTTAATCCCTTTGGTAATATAAATTTTAAAATAAATTTGTCTATATTTACAGGAAATTTCACTGGGACCTGATAAGAATTACATTAAGCCTGTATATTAATTCTGGGTAAATGGACATCCTTACTATGTTGAATCTTCCAATCCACGAATACAATATGTCCCTCCATTTATTTAGGTCTTTAATTCTTTTTCATCAGCATTTTATATTTTCCAGCATACAAGTGCTATACATGCTTTGTTAGATTTACCCCTAAATTTTTTAAGGGTTTTTTTTTTTTTAATGTTTATTTATTTTAGAGAGAGAAGAGCACATGAGCATGAGCGGGGGAGGGGCAGATGGAGAGGAAGCAGAGGATCCAAAGCAGGTGCTGCACTGACAGCAGTGAGCTGGTTGCAGGGCTTGGAACTCATAAACAGTGAGATCATGACTTGAGCCATAGTCGGACGCTTAACAGACTGAGGCACCCAGGCACCCCACTGCTAAATTTTTCTTGAGTGACTGTTAACGGTATTATACTTTTAATTGTTGGCATATTCATTGCAAGTATATAGAGATAGTTTTAAGAGTTTCTTTATAGATCCCTTGGGATTTTCTATGTGCACAATTATCTCATCTGCAAAGAGAAACAATTTATTTTCTTCCTTTACCATCTGTATGTTTTATTTTCTTTTCTTGCTGTACTGCACTGGGTAGAACTTCCAGCAGTATATTAAGAGTAGTAAGAGCAGATCTCATGCCTTGCTCACAATCTTAGGGGAGAATATTTAGCCTTTCACTGTTACTTATAGTTTTTTGTAGATACTCATTATGAAGTTGAAGAAGTTCTCTTTTCTTATTTTTCAAAGTTTTTTTTAATCATGAATGGGTGTTGAATTTGTCAAATGGTATTTCTGCATCAATTGATATGATCTAATGATTTTTCTCTAAATCCTGAAGCAGCCTTGTATGTCTAGAGTAAACCCACTTATTCAAGGTGAATAATTCTTTCATATATTGCTGAATTACATTTGTTATTATTTTGTCACATACTTTTATGTCTATTTGATGAGGATATTTTACTGTAATTTTACATACGGTCTTTGGTTCTGATATCAGGATAATACAAGTTCATAAATAAGTTGTTAGATTTCTTTTTTTTTTTTTTTAATTTTTTTAAATTTACATCCAAATTAGTTAGCATATAGTGCAACAATGATTTCAGGAGTAGATTCCCCCTTAGTGCCCCTTACCCATTTAGCCATCCCCCCCTCCAACTCCTCCAGTAACCCTCAGTTTGTTCTCCCTATTTATGAGTCTCTTCTGTTTTGTCCCCCTCCCTGTTTTTATATGATTTTTGTTTCCCTTCCCTTATGTTCATCTGTTTTATCTCTTAAAGTCCTCATATGAGTGAAGTCATATGATTTTTGTCTTTCTTTAACTAATTTCACTTAGCATAATACCCTCAGTTCCATCCACATAGTTGCAAATGGCATGATTTCATTCTTTCTGATTGCCGAGTAATACTCCATTGTATATATATACCACATCTTCTTTATCCATTCATCCATCGATGGACATTTGGGCTTTTTCCATACTTCGGCTGTTGTTGATAGTGCTGCTATAAGCATGGGGGTGCATGTGTCCCTTCAAAACAGCACACCTGTATCCCTTGGATAAATGCCTAGTAGTGCAATTGCTGGGTCGTAGGGTAGTTCTATTTTTAGTTTTTGAGGGACCTCCATGCCATTTTCCAGAGTGACTGCACCAGCTTGCATTCCCAAGGTTGTTAGATTTCTGTATATGGAGTTGTTTGTAGTGCTATTACCCTTTTGATGTCTGCATGGCCTATGGTAATATATCCAGTTTCATTCCTTATAATGATAATGTGATTTTTTATTAGCCTTGCTAGAGGTTTGTTATAATATTTGTTCAGAGAACCAGCTCGTTGTTTCTTTGATTATTATCTGTTGCACTTGTTTTCATTAATTTCTGCTCTTCATTATTTTGCTTTTCTTTTTCTAGGTGCTTGAAGTGAAAGTTTAGATTATTGATAGGAGACCTTTACTATTCTCTAGTGAACGCCTTTAGGTGCCAGTTTTCCTCGTGGCTGATTTAGCTGTGTCCCACAAATTTTGATATGTTTTGTGTTCAGTTTCATTCAGTTCAGTAATTTTTTAAAAATTTCTCTGAGACTTCTCTTTTGACCCATGTATTGTTTAGAAGCAGTTTATTTTCCAGGTGCACCTGGTGGCTCAGTCAGTTGAGCATCCGACTCTTCATTTCAGCTCAGGTCGTGATCTCACAATTCGTGAGATAGAGCCCCGCATTCGGCTCTGTGCTGACAGCATGGAGCCTGCTTGGGATTCTCTCCCCGCCCCGCCCTGCTCAAAAATAAATAAACTTTTAAAAGAAGTATTTTTTTCAAATGTTTGGAGATTTTCTTTTTGTTACTAATTTCTAGTTTGATTCTTTTGTGGTCAGAGAACACATTCTGTGTGATTTCAATTCTTTTAAAATTTGTTGAGGCTGCTTTTGTGGTCCAGAATGTTTTCTGTGGTTTCAGAAATGTGGTCCTGGTCTGTGTTTCATGGCTCTTGATAAAAATATGTATCCTGTGGTGTTGGGTAAAATGTTCTATAAATGTTGACTGATTCCTGTTGGTTGATGGTATTGTTTTTCTATATCCTTGTAAAATTTCTGTCCGGTTCTATTAATTGTTGAGAGAGGGATATTGAAGTCCCCAACTAGATCTGTTTCCTTTCAGTTCTATTAGTTTTCACTCTGTACATTGTGCAACTCTCTTGTTTGGTGCAAACTGCTGTGTTTTCTTGGTAGATTAATCCTGAATGTCCCTTTCTGTTTTGTAATTTCCTTTGCTCTGACACCTACTTTGTCTGATATTAACATATTCACTATTTTCTTTTGATTGTTTGCTTGACAGATCTTTTTTCATCCTTTTTATTTTCAATCATTATATTTGAAGTAAGTTTCTGATAGATAACATATATGTAGTCATGTTTTTTAATCCATTCTACCAATCTCTTTTAATTGATTATTGCTTATATTTAATGTAATTGTTTATTAGGGCTTAAAGTTGCTATTTTATTTTTTGTTTTCTGTTTTTCTTGCCTTTCTGTGGATAACTTGAGTATATTTTGGAATTTCATTTTGATTTATCTATAGTATTTTTG
Source organism: Lynx canadensis (assembly GCF_007474595.2). Classification (NCBI taxonomy): domain Eukaryota; kingdom Metazoa; phylum Chordata; class Mammalia; order Carnivora; family Felidae; genus Lynx; species Lynx canadensis. Next base: position 105,261,088 of record NC_044308.2, on the reverse strand, counting down.
AGTGTGTCTCCCTATGTATCTTTTTTAGTGAATGCTCTAGGTACTACATGATATATACATAGCTTATCACAGTCTAATGTGTCAACACCAGTTTCAGTAAAGTGTAGAAACTTTACCTCCTTTTACCTTCACCATTTATAATATACATTTAGAACCACATTAGACAGTCTTATAATTTTTGCTTCAAATGTGAAAAACACAATTTAGGAAACTCAAGAAGAGAAGGAAAGTGTATTGTACTTACTCACATTTGTTACTACTGTTTTTTCCCTTCTTCTTGATGTTCCAAGTCTCCTATTATCATTTCCTTTCTGTTTAGAACTTTAATCCTTCTTTTAGGGTAGGTCAGCTGGCAACAAATTTTAGTTTCTTTCATTTGAGAATGTCTTGATTTCCCCTTCAGTCCTGAGGTATATTTTTGCTAGATACAGATTTCTAGATTGACTGATGTAATCCTAATTGTTTTCCCCTGCAGGTGAAATGTCACTTTTTCACTTGCTGCTTTCAAAAATTTTTATCTTTAGTTTTTAGAAGTTTAGCTGTGACATCCTGAGGTAGACTTCTTTGCGATTATGCTCTTTGCATTCATTCGCTTCTTAAATCTATCTGTTCAGTTTATTTTGGTTATTTTATTTTTCACCTCTTGAAATTTTCATTGGGTTCTTCTAATGTCTTGTTTGTTTCAAGCATATTCGTAATTGCTCATTGATGTGTTTTTTATAATAGTTTTAAAATCTTTGTCAGATAATTCTAAATCTGTCATCTCAGGGTTGGATATATATTAACTGTCTTTTTTCATTCAGTTTGAGATTTTCTTAGTTCTTGGTATGATGAGTGAATTTTTATTGTAACCTGGACATTTTACATATTGTATTATGAGGCTCCAGATCTTGTTTAAACTTTCTCTCTAGCTGGCTCCTTTTGACACTACGCCATTAGCGGAAGTGGGGGCAGGTACTGCTAGGTGTAGAGTAGAAGTCCAGGTTTCTCACTCTGTCACTTAAGGTGTGTGGGGGCTGGTGTGCTCCTCATTACTGCCAGGGCAACTGTAGGAGTTAGGGCTCTCTAGTAGGCCTCCATTGGTATCACTCTGGCTTAGAGGGACTAGCATGTCTCATTACTGCTCCCACTGTCTCCACTGACACCAGAGGAGAGAATGTGGACTAATTACCATATGACAGTAAAGCTAGTCTTGAATCTCAAAGAGGCCTCCTTTGTTACCACCTGGAGAGGAGGGAGACAGGTACCTCATTACTGCCAATTGAGGTAGATGTCCCCACTCCTCATGTGGTTTCCACTGACACCTGT